>NC_049911.1:16018220-16313220 GCF_001411555.2 Juglans regia | reverse complement strand
TGGAATGAGACTGAGCAAAACACATACCCTTCAAACACATGAGAGTCAAGTGTTTATTTCCCTGAGGGTCTATGTATTTAGTTTACTCCATCTTCGAGTGAAAATGCTTACTAAGTAATTGTAAGTTGATTAAGAATGTTCATAATATGTTATGAGTTTTGAAGAGCTTGGTTGTTCTTTATTGATGGCATAGCAACCTTGGTGTTTTTGGGAAAGTGAATTTGAGTTTTCCCCGAGGACGAGAAAAAGTTAAGTGTGGAGGAATTTGATGAGAATGCAAAGTTCCAAATTCAATTTCTAACATCAGCCAAATTTAAAACCTCAAATCCCATCAAAATCAATCTTAATGTTCTTGTAACTCAAACTTAAATATCCACATGACAATCCTTATAATCCTCCAATTCCTATTTTGAAATTTACACATCCTATGAACCCACAGATATCTAAACCTCCAAGGTCTACAGTATGCAGAATTCAAACCTGTCTCTGATACCAACTGTAACGCCCCGACCCCGAGGGTCCAGAGAGTTAACTCATAAACCTGATAATCAGCTCTAACAAGGCTAGAGTACTCCCAAAATCAATAATATATCCATTTTCTCAAAACTCAAATCGAACGTAAATACTTCAATTAAACACATCAAATAGTTCATTTATCCAATATTCAATCCAAATAACCCAAATATAATCAACTCTTCTTCTTGTCTCAAATAACAACTAAAAATAATAAAACATTAACATAAATCTCCATAAACCGTCTAAATCGATTGAAGCAACTTAAGAAAATAATTAGTCTCTAACACCAACACTAGTAACATGAGATATCCAACCACAAATCAGTGCTAATCTTCTCCATAGACTCTAATACTGATCCTCAGCTGAACCATCGATGTCATCTGAAATATTATGAAGATTAACGGGGTGAGTTATCAACAACTCAGCAAGCAAGGAGCATATACCAGCATGTAAACATGAGCATTTATAACATTTGATAAGCCGAACAAAACATTTACTTTCAGAATGTAGAAACAAAACTTTTACAAAACATTAGAGCGAAGTTTTCAGAAAATAAACTTATTCCAAAAAGAACTTCCATTGGCATTTCTAAACTGAAACATTATAATCTTATCTCATCTCTTAGCATCACATCGGGACAATACCATGTTTAACCCCCGTGGTAGGGTTATAAACCACCATTATACCCGTGGCTGGGCCATATTCCATGTTTCACCCCCGTGGTAGGGTTATAAACCACCATTATACCCGTGGCTGGGCCATTTTCCATGTTTCACCCCCGTGGTAGGGTTATAAACCACCATTATACCCGTGGCTGGGCCATTTTCCATGTTTCACCCCCGTGGTAGGGTTATAAACCACCATTATACCCGTGGCTGGGCCTTAACAGAAACAGAACGGATTTCATCGAAAATCCGGTTACAATCATATACAGAATCAGAACATCATGCCAAGATTCCCAGATGACACATCATATCAAAACAAAATACTGAAAAGCTTCAGATCATTTCACATGTTCAAGATAAACATAAACAAAATATTCTCATTTGTTCATAACAAAACTTCCAGATTTTCATATTCGCTCTTTACATAGTTCAGAAATAAAGTACACAAAACTAGCTCATGTCTACACCAGTCATGACAGAAAAACACTTTCCTTTGTATAGAATTTATGCATATGCAGAATAAACATTTGAGGTTGTTTTCAGATCATCTCTTTCAAAAATTAAACACATTTATTCTCAACGTCAACCTCCTTTCATTTATTTTATGTAAAACTAGTATATAAACCCCGCTTACCTGATTTCTTCGAATTATCAACACCTTGAGCCAGAACTCTAAAAGTAACACCACCTAAACAAAAGAACATATATCCAACATTTAATAACCAATCTAGTAGCCTGCTATTTAATGAATAAAAAAATCAAACAGTCCCTTCACAGCTCCATAACTATCTAACAATTAAATCCGAACAACTCTCTTCAACCCATTTGCAATTGAAACCCAAAACATCCACACCTTTTAATAATACCAACCGACTATAATCATTTCCAAAATCAACCACAGCAACTCTAATAATTAAAACATAATCCAATCCAAACTTCGCTTCCAAACTTCGAATAAAACCATTTCAGTGCCCTCATCAATACTCTACTCATTCAACAATTCAAAACTTGTAGAAAAATTCAATACCACTAGTTCCAAAAGACCCGTCATTTCACACCAAAAAGTCTCAAGTAATACTTCAAAAACCGACTCACAAAACACCCAAAATTATACTCCTCCACCTCCATAATTCCAATACACTTCACTGTTTCAGCAATTAAAACAACAACTAAAAAAAAATAAACGCTCAAAAATTCATCTACTGAAATTACTAATGGTCTGCGCATAGAGGAAGAAAAATAAGTCTAAGTGTGATGCACGGTCAACCAACCAGTGCATGCGTGAAACAGACAAACGAAGGAAAGGGAAAAAAAATTAGTTACCGAAAGGAAAAATAAATTCAAGCGCCCAGACTTGATGCCCACGGACTACTTCGAAGAACTAAAGAAAACCGAGACCCACGGAGATGGAAATATCCAGTAACTGCAGACCGAAAATGCAGAACGAAGGAAATCAGCGGAAGGAGAAGAAAACAGTGAGAACCCGATTGAGAAGTCTGCAAAGAAATGAGTAAAAACCGAACCTTGAGTGTGAAAGGAGATGATAAGCAACCGCTGGAGTCGTGGGTTGGTGCGCACGGTTGAGAGAGATCCGGAAATGCAGAGCAGAGGGGAAGGCAACGCGAAGAAGAAAAACAGTGCAAGGGAATTAATCCCTTCACCCAAGCGACGCCGTTCGGTCTCACTAAAACTACTCAAGAGCTGGGCTTCTCCAATGGGCTGGGCCTCACCAACGGGCTGGGCCTAAGCCCGGTTATTACATTCTCCCCCCCTTAAAAAAAATTCCGTCCTCGGAATTTGCCACAAGCTATTAGGATCAACGTCGAACAACTGTGGGTACTTGACTTGCATTTCCTTTTCTAATTCCCAAGAGGCTTCACTGATAGCATGATTATTCCATACCACCTTAACCAATGGAATAGTCCGATTACGTAACACTTGTTCTTTTCTCTCTACAATCCGCAACGGCTCTTCTGTATAAGTCAGATCTTCCTGAAAATGAAGAGGCTCGTAATCAATAACGTGAGTGGGATCAGGAACATACTTCCTCAGCATAGATACATGAAATACATTGTGTACACTTGAGAGCGCGGGTGGTAGGGCTACTCTGTAAGCCACTGGTCCAATCCGATCAAGAATCTCAAATGGTCCGATGTACCTAGGGCTCAACTTACCCTTCTTTCCAAACCTCATAACCCCTCTCATGGGTGCAATCCTCAAGAATACCTTAACCCCAACCTCAAACTCCAATTGGCGACGACGGTTATCTGCATAGCTCTTCTGCCGACTCTGAGCCGCTCTCATTCTAGCTCGAATGGTCTCAATCTTCTCTGCTGTCTTCTGTATGATTTCTGGACCCAAAATTTGTCTTTCGCCCACTTCGTCCCAATATAACGGAGATCTACACTTCCTACCATAAAGTGCCTCATAAGGTGCCATCTCAATACTAGCCTGGTAACTGTTATTATAAGCAAACTCGACCAAAGGCAAGTGTCGAATCCAAGTCCCCTTAAAATCCAGCATACAAGCTCTCAACATGTCTTCCAAAATTTGAATGGTCCTTTCCGACTGACCATCTGTTTGTGGGTGAAACGCCGTGCTGAAATTTAACTTAGTGCCCATGGCCTCTTGTAAGCTTCGCCAAAATTTCGAAGTGAAACGCGGATCCCTATCCGACACAATGGACACAGGTACCCCATGCAACCTCACTATTTCCTGTATATAAAGCTCGGCTAGTTTCTCCAACTTATAAGAAACTTTGATAGGTACAAAATGAGCTGTCTTCGTCAAACGGTCTACTATCACCCAAATTGCATCTTGTCCGGTCGGTGCCCGAGGAAGACTTGTAACAAAGTCCATAGAAATATGCTCCCATTTCCATTCTGGAATCTGAAGTGGTTGCAATAACCCTGCTGGTCGTTGATGTTCTACTTTCACCTGTTGACATGTTAAGCATTGTGCCACAAATTGAGCAATCTCTCTCTTCATGCCCTCCCACCAAAAAGACTCTTTTAAATCTCGATACATTTTCGTGCTACCCGGGTGAACTGTGTAAGGAGAGCGGTGCGCTTCTTCAAGGATAAGTCTTTTTATTACAACACTGTCCGGCACACAACATCTGTTTCCAAACCTTAATACTCCATCTTCAGAAATATTAAACTCAGGTTTATCCCCTTTTTCTACTTCTTCAAATAATCTCGCCAACTTAGAATCTTCTTTTTGGGCGAGCTTGATTCTGTCTATCAAAGCTGGTTGAACTATTAAACTGGCTATTAATGCCTGCTGGTCACCCACAACTACTTCAATGTTGGCTCTTTCCAAGTCCATTAATAAGTGGGGCTGAGAGGTAAGAGTTGCAATTACTGGTCCCACTGGCTTCCTGCTAAGTGCATCAGCTACAACATTAGCTTTGCCTGGATGGTAGTTAATGTTGCAGTCATAGTCCTTGACTAGTTCGAGCCATCTCCTCTGTCTCATATTCAGTTCTTTCTGAGTGAAGAAGTATTTCAAACTCTTGTGATCCGTGTAGATTTCGCACCTTTCACCATATAAATAATGCCTCCAGATTTTAAGTGCAAAGACAACGGCGGCCAACTCCAAATCATGTGTTGGGTAATTTTGTTCATATGTCTTCAGTTGCCGAGAAGCGTATGCTATTACTTTCCCATGCTGCATCAACACACATCCCAAACCCAAACGTGAAGCATCACTGTAAACCACAAATCCTCCTCTTTCGCTAGGGACTGTCAAAACTGGAGCTGTCACCAATCTCTTCTTCAATTCCTGGAAGCTTTCCTCACATTTTTCAGTCCAAACATACTTGTTGTTCTTCCTTGTGAGGGCGGTAAGGGGAACCGCTATTTTTGAGAAATTGTCTATAAATCGACGGTAATAACCAGCCAAACCCAAGAAACTCCTAACTTCATGCACATTGGTTGGTTGAGTCCAGTTAACTATTGCTTCAATCTTCCCGGGGTCTACAGAAATGCCATCCCTTGAGACTACATGTCCCAAAAATGCAATAGACTCAAGCCAAAATTCACACTTCTTCAACTTAGCAAATCATTTCTTATCCCTGAGTGTCCCTAGTACTTGTCTCAGATGGTCTTCATGTTCGGCTTTGCTCTTGGAGTAGATTAATATATCATCAATAAACACCACCACAAATTTATCCAGAAATTCATGAAATACTCGATTCATCAAGTCCATAAATACTGCTGGGGCGTTGGTTAAACCAAAAGGCATGACTAAAAATTCATAGTGGCCATACCTGGTCCTGAAAGCTGTCTTAGGCACATCCTCCGCCTTGATTTTTAATTGATGATAACCCGATCTAAGATCAATTTTAGAAAACACCTGCGCACCTTGCAGCTGATCAAATAAATCATCGATGCGGGGCAACGGATATTTATTCTTTATGGTCACTCGATTCAGTTCCCTGTAGTCTATACACATCCTCATTGTCCCATCCTTCTTCTTCACAAACAAGACTGGAGCTCCCCAAGGCGACACACTAGGTCTAATGAAACCTTTGTCTAACAAGTCTTGCAACTGTTCTTTGAGTTCGGCTAACTCTGATGGCGCCATTCGATAAGGGGCTTTGGAAAGAGGCGCTGTGCCTGGTGCTAATTCAATAGCAAACTCTACCTCCCGCTCAGGCGGTAATCCAGACAAATCTTCAGGAAAAACCTCTGGATATTCCCTCACAATAGGAATCTCTTCAAGTTTCAATTCTTCCTTTGGTTCATCCACCACAAAGGCCAAAAACCCTTGACACCCATCACGTAATAGCTTGTCAACCTGAAAAGCAGAAATAACTGATGGAGAGGTACGCACTCTAGATCCCATAAACCGAAGTTCCTCTTCTTCCGGAAACTTAAACACCACTTCCCTTTTAAAACAATCAATACTAGCATAACTGGAAGCTAACCAATCCATCCCCAAAATCACATCAAACCCAGTCATAGGAAAGACTATCAGGTTAGCTGGCATTTCCTTCCCGCTAATAGTTATTGGACACTTGAGTAAAATCTTGTTACAAGTCACTATATCACCAGTTGGGGTAGAGACCCTCAAATTGTAGTCCATCTCATCAGCAACAATGGGGCACAACTTAACATAATCCATAGAAATAAAGGAGTGAGTAGCCCCCGAGTCAAATAAAACAATAGCCTTATTGAGGAATAAGGGAACAATTCCTGGTTACGTCATTTAATCCAAAGAAATAATAAGACAAATATTCCTTAATTCTCAACAAAGAAATTTTTAAGAGATGGTTAGAGAATTATACCTGTGATGACATCCTCCTTGTCCTCAGCTTCTCCCGGTGTCAAAGCAAAAACTCGAGCAGGTACAGTCCTCCGCTGATTGTTGCCTTGATTAATCGGCCTAAAGTTTTGGGGTGGGTTGGGCCTTCTGTTGTCCTCCGCCAGCAATGGACATTCTCTAATGAAATGCCCATCCTTACCGCATTTGAAACATGAACCCACTTCCTTCCTGCACTCTCCATGGTGTATGCGGTTACAGAACTTACAAGGGTTAGGTGTAGGATTTCCCTGTATCTGCCTCTGACTTGAACTGCTCCCCTCATTTCTCTTTTTCCATTGCCCTTGATCCGAACTAGGAAATCCTTGTGGAGCAGCTCTCTTTCTCTGTTCTTGTAATTCAGCACCCCTCTTAAGATTCTGTTCCGCTAGCATCGCCTTGTGTACTAATTCTGAAAAATTCTGAATCTGTAAGATCATCACCCGTTCATAAATCCTGTAGTTCAAGCCTTCTTCAAACTTCCTAGTCTTTTTCTCCTCATCGGGAATCAAGTATGCGGCGAAACGTGATAATTCCGCAAACCTTGCAGCATACTGGCGCACAGTCATGGTTCCCTGCACCAAGTTGGTGAACTCTCGGGCTCTAGCATCCCTATCTGCCTTAGGGAAGAATCGGTCGAAGAAACTCTGCTTGAATTGAGCCCAAACAATTACTCCAATCCCCTCAGCTTCCCTGATAATTTTCTCAGAATTCCACCACCTCTTTGCTTCTCCAGATAATTTAAAGGCTGCGAACTTGACTTTTTGCTGATCGGTACACTCCAAAACACCAAATATTTCTTCAATGTCTTGTATCCAATCTTCCGCAGCATTCGCATTGCCTCTTCCATCAAAGGTGGGAGGATGCGTTCGATTAAATTGTTCGAACGTGCAACCCCCACCATTGTCGTCTTCATTCAAATCTTCAAGAGTTCGAACTCTACGACGAGCAGCCATCCTGAAAGTCTACACTCGGTGAAACGTTCTAAAATAAAAGAAAACGAATATACAAGGTAAATAAAAATAAATAAGAGGATAAATAAAATATGCATATAAACACATATACATATATATGTCTATATAAATCAGATAACTATGCAAATTTGACATCACTTAATACACACGTATATCACTAAAATCTATAACCTCAAAGTTCCAAATTCAATTTCTAACATCAGCCAAATTTAAAACCTCAAATCCCATCAAAATCAAACTTAAACTTAAATATCCACATGACAATCCTTATAATCCTCCAATTCCTATTTTGAAATTTACACATCCTATGAACCCACAGATATCTAAACCTCCAAGGTCTACAGTATGCAGAATTCAAACCTGTCTCTGATACCAACTGTAACGCCCCGACCCCGAGGGTCCGGAGAGTTAACTCATAAACCTGATAATCAGCTCTAACAAGGCTAGAGTACTCCCAAAATCAATAATATATCCATTTTCTCAAAACTCAAATCGAACGTAAATACTTCAATTAAACACATCAAATAGTTCATTTATCCAATATTCAATCCAAATAACCCAAATATAATCAACTCTTCTTCTTGTCTCAAATAACAACTAAAAATAATAAAACATTAACATAAATCTCCATAAACCGTCTAAATCGATTGAAGCAACTTAAGAAAATAATTAGTCTCTAACACCAACACTAGTAACATGAGATATCCAACCACAAATCAGTGCTAATCTTCTCCATAGACTCTAATACTGATCCTCAGCTGAACCATCGATGTCATCTGAAATATTATGAAGATTAACGGGGTGAGTTATCAACAACTCAGCAAGCAAGGAGCATATACCAGCATGTAAACATGAGCATTTATAACATTTGATAAGCCGAACAAAACATTTACTTTCAGAATGCAGAAACAAAACTTTTACAAAACATTAGAGCGAAGTTTTCAGAAAATAAACTTATTCCAAAAAGAACTTCCGTTGGCATTTCTAAACTGAAACATTATAATCTTATCTCATCTCTTAGCATCACATCGGGACAATACCATGTTTAACCCCCGTGGTAGGGTTATAAACCACCATTATACCCGTGGCTGGGCCATATTCCATGTTTCACCCCCGTGGTAGGGTTATAAACCACCATTATACCCGTGGCTGGGCCATTTTCCATGTTTCACCCCCGTGGTAGGGTTATAAACCACCATTATACCCGTGGCTGGGCCTTAACAGAAACAGAACGGATTTCATCGAAAATCCGGTTACAATCATATACAGAATCAGAACATCATGCCAAGATTCTCAGATGACACATCATATCAAAACAAAACACTGAAAAGCTTCAGATCATTTCACATGTTCGAGATAAACATAAACAAAATATTCTCATTTGTTCATAACAAAACTTCCAGATTTTCATATTCGCTCTTTACATAGTTCAGAAATAAAGTACACAAAACTAGCTCATGTCTACACCAGTCATGACAGAAAAACACTTTCCTTTGTATAGAATTTATGCATATGCAGAATAAACATTTGAGGTTGTTTTCAGATCATCTCTTTCAAAAATTAAACACATTTATTCTCAACGTCAACCTCCTTTCATTTATTTTATGTAAAACTAGTATATAAACCCCGCTTACCTGATTTCTTCGAATTATCAACACCTTGAGCCGGAACTCTAAAAGTAACACCACCTAAACAAAAGAACATATATCCAACATTTAATAACCAATCTAGTAGCCTGCTATTTAATGAATAAAAAAATCAAACAGTCCCTTCACAGCTCCATAACTATCTAACAATTAAATCCGAACAACTCTCTTCAACCCATTTGCAATTGAAACCCAAAACATCCACACCTTTTAATAATACCAACCGACTATAATCATTTCCAAAATCAACCACAGCAACTCTAATAATTAAAACATAATCCAATCCAAACTTCGCTTCCAAACTTCGAATAAAACCATTTCAGTGCCCGCATCAATACTCTACTCATTCAACAATTCAAAACTTGTAGAAAAATTCAATACCACTAGTTCCAAAAGACCCGTCATTTCACACCAAAAAGTCTCAAGTAATACTTCAAAAACCGACTCACAAAACACCCAAAATTATACTCCTCCACCTCCATAATTCCAATACACTTCACTGTTTCAGCAATTAAAACAACAACTAAAAAAAAATAAACGCTCAAAAATTCATCTACTGAAATTACTAATGGTCTGCGCATAGAGGAAGAAAAATAAGTCTAAGTGTGATGCACGGTCAACCAACCAGTGCATGCGTGAAACAGACAAACGAAGGAAAGGGAAAAAAATTAGTTACCGAAAGGAAAAATAAATTCAAGCGCCCAGACTTGATGCCCACGGACTACTTCGAAGAACTAAAGAAAACCGAGACCCACGGAGATGGAAATATCCAGTAACTGCAGACCGAAAATGCAGAACGAAGGAAATCAGCGGAAGGAGAAGAAAACAGTGAGAACCCGATTGAGAAGTCTGTAAAGAAATGAGTAAAAACCAACCTTGAGTGTGAAAGGAGATGATAAGCAACTGCTGGAGTCGTGGGTTGGTGCGCACGGTTGAGAGAGATCCGGAAATGCAGAGCAGAGGGGAAGGCAACGCGAAGAAGAAAAACAGTGCAAGGGAATTAATCCCTTCACTCAAGCGACGCCGTTCGGTCTCACTAAAACTACTCAAGAGCTGGGCTTCTCCAATGGGCTGGGCCTCACCAACGGGCTGGGCCTAAGCCCGGTTATTACATTTGGATATGGTTATTTGAGGATAATGTTTAGAATATTTTTAGGAGATTTGGGAGGATTCTAATAAGGGGACATGGACGTGTAAAAGGGGAAAAGCATCACACTAGGACATCTCTCTCCCCTCTTCTCTAACTCCTCCTTCTAGTTTTCATGATGGTTTTGTGTGGCTAAACTTTCATAATTGGTCGAAGGAAACGGAAGCCTCGAAATCAATAAAATTGTGAGATCTGATTTGTTTTTATGTTCAATTTATGCTTTGAGTATCGAATGTTTTTCTATACCTATTTTCATGATTGTCTCATTTAATTACTAGGAGGCCTACTAGTTTATTATTTGTTGCAATCTACTGCTAGATTAGATATCAAATCTGTAATTATTTGATCCCTCTAATTTGTGAAGCAACTAAGATTTGATGATTTGCTGTGTCAGAAATTATTAGATCTTAGGAAGAATGCTCGACAAAATTAAATGCAACCGCTTGTGCTTGTGTTGTTTATCTTCATCGATCTCTCTAATTCTTAAGATTATTACTAGATTAAACCTTTAGTGCTTCTCTTGGGTTATTTAGTGGTTAAGGTTAATTAGATCTCTTGTTTTCTAATTAACTATGACTAAGGAGAGATAGGAAAATAATTCCAACGGTAAATATTCAAAGTATGAATTAATATATATTTGCATCGATGATCAATTGTAAAATTCCGATGGTGGATGTTGACTTAGACCAAGGTTTGTTCTTTTGATTGATGTCAATACTTTAATTTGAATTGTTTCTTAGTTGTTCTTCTTAAAATTGTTTTCGTTATACTCAAACCCCCCCAAAGGCGTGCAAAACTCGACATTAACAATGGCAAAGTCTGTGGATCATAATAGATATTGCATTTTCTTCTCATGCCTGCGACAACCTATTCCAAACAACTCAGGAGAAATATGGGAGACGCCATGGAAGCAAGGTTGAAAACCATGGAGGAGTGGGTGACGAAACTAACTAGCGAAGTGGAGACGCTCCGTAAACAGAATGCGAAACTAAAAAAAACCCAACAAGAGCAAGATGGCGTGGCGGGATCCAACGACCCTGAGCACATGGGATCCCGAAACACACAAGTGGGACCTACCACATGAACCTTTAGTTGGTGCAATGCATATGCCACAACTCACCCTCTTGCATAAAGATACATCCCAAACCAAACTTGGACACATCATTAAAAATGGTCATCAGTTTGCGTGGCTATTAATGCCAACATAGGGGTCGTGGTTAGTATTCTCTTCTGTTCATGGAAGCTCTTCTCACACTTCTCAGTCCAAATAAAATTGGCATTTTTTCTAGTTAAGGCTGTGAGTGGCCCAGAAAGTTTGGAGAATCCTTCCACCAACCTCCAACAATAATCTGCAAGTCCAAACAAGCTTCTGCCCTCGTGCACCATTGTGGGACATGGCGAGTCTATTATCGTCTCAATCTTGCTGGGGTCTAAAGCCACGCCATCCTAGGAGATTACAAGCACGAGAAACTTGACTTCACTAAGCCAAAACTCTATAAGTCTGAGTTTTGCATACAATTGGTGCTTCGGCAAATTCCCCAATACTACTCATAGGTGGTTCATATGTTCCTTTAGGTCTTGAGTATACACTAAAATTTCATTGATGAAAACCACCATGAAAGAGTCCAAAAAGGGCCATAAACGCTATAGGTGCATTGACCAAACAAAGGCATTACTCTAAACTCATAGCGCTCGTATCTCAATCTAAAAGTGGTCTTGGGCACATCCTTATCCCTTACTCTTATCGGGTAATTCCCTAATGTCAAGTCAATCTTAGAAAATACTACGGCTCCCTAAAATTGATTGAACAAATCATTAATTCTGGGCAAGGGGTACTTGTTCTTTATAGTCACATTATTCGGCTCCCAATAATCTATACAAGTTTTGAGTGTCCCATCCTTCTTCTTAAAGAATAACGCAAGCACTCCCCATGGTGATGAACTTGGTCTAATAAACCTCTTATCCATAAATTCTTAATGTTGCACCTTCAACTCTTTCAGTTCTGATGGAATCATTCGGTAGGGAGCCTTGTGCACAGGAGCTACTTCTAATTCCAAGTCAATTGCAAACTTGATTTTCCGAATAAGAGGTAGTCTTGGAAAATTATCCACAACAATATCTAGAAACTCCTCAACAGCCGAAATTCCCATCACCGACTTCTTTCCCATTGTCTTTGTCACCACTTGAACCAGATACATTTCTGCCCTTCTGGCCAAGTCTCTCTTCACTTGAATTGCTGATGGTAGAGTCAGACTTGCTTTAAGTATATTGCCTGCAAACTCCCTATTTACCCTACAGGTTGTTAAAACTCAGCCTCAACAGTTGATACTCAAGTATTGTTGGAATAACCAGTCCATTCCCAAGATAATGTCAAACCCAAGAAGGTTGAACATCATCAGATTAACTTCCAACGCTCTTCCTTGAGCAGCATTGGGACATTTCCTAGCATAATGACACGTCTAGCTACATTTGAAATAGTTGACCCCACCTTGACGAGAATCTCCCTCGTGGGACCGAGTACAAATGTTGCAGATTGGGGCTCTGCCCCTCATGTGAACACCTGTAGTTGCTTGATGCCACGCTTCAGCTCTCGTCGTGAACTTTTATGGTTACCTTGCACTGCTACCCTCTCTGGTGTAGGTCTTTCTCTTTTGACACGTTGGAGAGGTGACCAAGCTGTCGTGTTCACATTCAGCTATAGAGGCCATTTACACCATCCTTCGAAAATTTTGAATATAAGTACAGGCGTCCTGAGCACGAACTTGCGGTACCTCTCATTCAACACAATAAGAACAAACTTATACAGCCATCCAGATACACAAGATCTGTGAGTGAGATTGAGAGAGATGGAAGTTGTTGATCAAGCGCTCCACATGAATGGAGGAACGGGAGACACAAGCTACGCAAGTAACTCCCTATGTCAGGTGAGTTCAGAAATCCTCCCCCCTCAAGATCGAGTTCTCAGGCCAATAATCTGTAGGATTACGACAGATCACCTTTTGGAATGAATTTTCCCAATTGAATTTGTTATGATATATATATATATATATATGTATATATAATTATAAGGTTATTGCTTGATTCACATGTATAGAAGACGAAGCTTTACATGAAGTACACTTTGTGTTATCAGTGTGACAGTGATTGTGGTAATTTACATTAGAGTAATAGTAGATATTGCAGTCGTAGGATATACAAGTCTTGTGCAAGCCCACTTTGAACAAATAGTTTTTCCATGGGTATGTCTCACTTTTTTGTTCAAAGAGTCTTAATGACAGCTTGGACATCCTAGACTTTTACAAATCATTTTACATATAGAGAGTTGATTCCATGTTGCTAAATATCCAAAAGAACTGAATCGAAATCTTTGTTTGGAATTTGGACAGAAAAATGGGATATCTATGACCAAGCCCATCACAGATGATGCTATAACTAATCTCTATTGCACCATCTCGCCAAAGAGTCTAGTCATCGCAGACTTGGGTTGTTCTTCTGGACCAAACTCTTTGTTTATGATTTCTGAACTTATCAAGGTTGTGGATGAGCTTCGAAAAAAACTAGGACATCCATCACTTGAATATCAAGTACTCTTGAACGACCTTCCTGGAAATGATTTTAATACCATTTTCAAGTCATTGCCAAGCTTCCAGAAAAAAACGAGTAATCAACTGGGTGTTGGAGTTTGTCCTATTTTTATTTCAGGAGTACCCGGTTCTTTCTATAGCAGACTTTTCCCGAGTAAGAGTCTGCATTTTGTCCATTCTTCTTATAGCCTGCACTGGTTATCTCAGGTAATTAACTTTCTTAAGCAAAAATACAAAATTAATAAAAACTAACCTTATTGTTCATGACTAGCTAGGTTCCTGAGCAGTTGGAGAACAACAAAGGGAACATTTGCGTGGCATGTACAAGCCTGCCAATTGTACTAAGGGCCTACCACGCGCAATTTCAAAAAGATTTTTCATGTTTTTAAGGTGTCGCGCAGAGGAATTGGTGGTTGGAGGGCGAATGGTCTTAACGTTTCTGGGCAAAAGAAGTGAAAATCCCTCCAGCAAAGAGTGTTGTTATATTTGGGAACTTTTGGCTCTGGCACTCAATGACTTGGTCTCCAAAGTAACCTGGCTTCAGTACTTTTATGTGATACGAGTCCATTATGATGCATTATTGGCATAACATGACCCGAATTTTCATGGATTTTTCTTGATAAGTTTTTAATTTAGTCATACTAGAAATTTACCTCATTGCATGCTCTTGATGCTGTCGGTCCATTAATGCATGTAGACAATTTTTTTTTTTCTTTGATCACGTAGACCAACAGAAATATGCAGAACATGTATTAATATGAATAGAAAAATATTTTTTTTTTCCTACATTTGGGGAGATGGGGTATCGAACCCAAGATCTCTATTTTGGAGGCTGGGGGTTTATGTCAATCAGGCGACAAGCCTTTGGCTAATAGAAAAATGTTATGAACTGGGAAGTAAGGACTTTTCCAGATTTGCATAAAATCTATCATTCTAAAAAATATCATGTGTTATTATATGCAGGGACTCATTGAAGAAGAAACAATGAATTCCTTCAATATTCCTCTATACTCACCATCCCTATCAGAAGTGAAATCTGAAGTTTTAAAAGAATGATCTTTCACCATTGATCATCTTGAGACTTTTGAAATGAATTGGATTGCATATGATAGCGAACTCATGATGAACTCGCCCGATGCGTTTTTTGATGGTGGATACAATGTTGCAAAGTGCATTAGAGCTATCGTTGAGCCTTTGTGTAACGCCCCAATAGAAGGTCCAAACCACATGGCCTATACTCCAAAATGACTAGTCAATGATACAATTGGAGCCTCATTGGAACCTTATAAAGAGCAATAACTTCTCTTTCCTAAGCAATGTAGGATCCCATACACCACCTACCCTTATCCATATCATATGGGGTATCACAGTTAAGCAATTTAATTTTTCCATTGACCATGCTGGTTCTGTGAGGAAATTTCAGATTTCAAAATTGGATGAGCTTAGGCGAGATGCATATGACAATTCTAAATTGTCAGAGGAACGCATGAAGGTGTTACATGACAAGCACATCCAGAGAACAAGGTGGAGTGGTCTTTATGTAGTTAAGGCTGTGTTTACATGGAACTATTGAGATTACTAATCCTTAAAATGGAAATACTTTCAAAGTCAATGGACAATGACTTAAACATTTTTTGGCAAAACTTTCACAAGAGGATACTTCCATTCCTTTGGAAGATCCCACTTATTTCTCATGGTCCTTAGCTCATTTTTGTTTTGCTTTAATTTTTTTCCTTCTATTTTTCTGCTTTTATTTGTTCCATTTCTATGTTTTGTTCTTTCCTTTTTTTTTTCTTTTTCTTCAGTATATCTTTTCAGGTTCAGCACTATTTATTTTTTTCTGGTTTCATTTTTACGTTCACGATCCCTTCCGCAATCTCAGGTAGTTTCCTTCGGCCCTATTTTCTTTCTTGCCTTGTTTTATTCATGATTTGCAGGGAGGACACTACCCATTTTTAGTTGGGGGGTAAGGAGAGTCTTCTACCATTAGTCTCTCAGGATTAATAATTGTGGGGTCTGAATTTTTTTGTTGCTACCAAGCTACTATTTTCCCACTTCTCTACTTAAGATCAGATAGTTGCAATTTTGGGCTACACTAATTCCCATTGGTTTAGGTTTAAGTTCAACACTAGACCTTATGATAAGTCTTAGCAACTCAAACTTGGGAAATTTATTTCAAAGCTATTGATTGATGACCTTAATTGACACAAGCAGATACTTTTTGTGGTTTGTTTGATGACAACTAGTGGATTCTTCTAAACAACTAGCAAGAACTACAATGAACCATATCTTAATGGCCTAGGAAAAGTGTGATGGAAAAAAAATGGTTTTAAAAGTACATGAGAAAAGCCTGAAAAGGGACAAGCTAGAGATCATGCAAAAAAAGATATTGGTGCAAGTACATTGGAAAAGGCTGCCTATCACCGGGATCTGTTAAAAAAAAAAGGGTCTTTCAAAGTGTGATAGCGTGAAAGCCGCCAATGTAATGGTTTTGAATTGGAGTGAAGATCTTTTAGTTTTTCTTGGAAAAGTTGCTAGGTTGAAACTATTGTGAGAAATCTTGAAACTAACAAATGGAAATCTGTCTGCACACTTGATGCACTCAAAGATCTTCAGCTTAAGTACATGATTTCCCTTGTTTGAGCTCTTTAGAATTTTATAAACTTTTGTGTTAAGCTATAACCTGACTTGTTTGCATTCTAATGCCCATAATTTCAATATGATTGATCTTTCCTAGGGATTTTTGAGTTTAGTGGCTCACTCTTGGATCATATAATATTTTTATCGCATTATTTGCTAGGGACTAGCAAAAAGCTAGTTGGGGGGTGTGATAAAGTGTTAAAAACTACATGATTAAGCTGCTAAAGTGAATGAATTGTTTAACAAAAAAATGAATTAAGTACTTAATTATGTAGTAGGTTTTAGTACTTGACTCAATGTTAAACCATGATGTTTTTCTCTTAAAAAGATTTATGCAGCTGTTAAACTCCATCAGAATTAATATATCAATTTTACCCTTTCCATTGTGAACACTTAGTCCCAATTTTATGTAGGGTATTTTTGGAAGAGTCCCACCAATTGAATGTGCAACACCCAAATACTAAGGGCTAGGGATTTGAAACACAAAATGAAAAAGAAAATGAGGAAAGCAGCAACTGGCCTCAAGCCGTGCAGCAACACACTCACGCACGCGGGACTGCAGGGGCTAGAACGTGGCTTGAGGTGCAGAGCAGTTCACGCAGGCAGGCTAAAAGGGAGATGCAGAGCAGGGGCTGGATTGAGCGGCTTAAGACGGGCATTGCAGAGGAAAAGAAAAGGGGAATCACGCACTGCAGAGTATAAAAAGAAAATTCTTGGTTGTGGACCGTTTCTTTTGTTTTTCTGCATCGTCTGTTTTTATTTTCTTTCATTTTTTTTCCTTCTAGTGGATATGGCAAGCCCTTCAAGAAGCCTATGCTGAATAATCCTAAGAAAGGGAGTTCCAGCTCACTCAACAATTGACATACATGAGGAAGGAAGACACAACGTCACTGCAAGATCACCTCCAAAGCTTCAAGACAATGTGCGACCACCTAGCTGCAATCGGATGTCCCGTGAGTGACAAGATGAAGGTTTTTTCCCTCCTCAATAGCTTGGGTCCGAAATACGAACCCTTCACCACCTCCATGTTCAAGCCGCTGATGCCCTCCTAGACCAAGCTTGTACCGCTGCTGCATGGATACGAGATGCGGACTCAACTTCATGAATCCTTCAACATAGGTGTACACTTTCTATGGGAACAAAACTAGACACGGGAACAAGGGCAAACAATGCCCGTTCTCCTCCAACTGGTGCTCGTGACACTGCTCATGATAAAATGGAGACCTGTCAAATTTGCAGAAAAAAGATATTAAAATGTTGCCACCGGTTCGACTATCATCTCCAATCCGATGATATTTCACAAGCATTGGCTTCTCTTACTCTTGAAAATGGTACTCATGCTACAAAATGGACTGCATACACTAGTGCTTCTACCTAGATGACTAGTATCTTAGGTGTGCTATCTAATCTTCATAAATATCTTGGTAAGAGCACTCTCAATGGATCATTCATCCTATCCTTCAAAATACATCACCAAAATCTATTTTTTCTATTTTATATACTGACTTTTACAATATATCATGCATCAGCTTATCTATTTTTGCTTCATATCATTTAAATATTATATTTTTTAATCTTTTTTATTCATTTCAAATATTTTTTCTAACTACCAATGATATCCTCATATCTTTCGATTTTTGCAATATCTCTCCATATACAATGTCATATAATTATGTTCTATTTTAAATTAATCCAAATTTATAAGCTAGATGAAAATATAAATTAATTCAAAAAATAAAAATAAAAGATTATATTATGTACTGTGGGATTGTTAATGAAATAATTTGTGCGTGACCTTCAGAATATTAATTGCCCCATCTTTCAAAGTTTGTTTAATTTACCATTATTATCCCTTACTTATTTTCAGCCACTTCCAAGCAAAACACAACTGAAAAAATACAAAAATAAAATCAAACGGAATAAAAAATAAAGCAAAATAAAGCAAGATGAAAGTTAAAAATACAAAATAAAAAAATGGTACAAAGGAATCAGATAAAGCAAGATGGTACATGATTTATAGTAGTCACTACAAGAAATTTGACTTTTAGGGATGAAATTTATTAGGGACGAAATAAATTTTATCCCTAAAAGTCATTTTTGGAGACGAAATTTACCTTTCGTCTCCAAAAATGCCTGAGCTACTAAATTCATTCAAACGGAAAAATATCTATTCGAACAAGATATTTTGTGACGAACAAAATCGTCTCAAAAAAGGAAAACCGTTCAAACGGAACAAAATAGATTCAAACATGGAATTAATGTCCGTTCGAACAGTATATAATCTGTTCAAATAATAACATTGCCGGGAAATTAATTTATTTTTCCCGTAGTAAGTTAACAACCGTTCGAACTTAAATTTCTTTGTTCAAACGAATAGAGATTCAATTAATTTTTTTTATTAGTATGGATTTGTCCATATTTTTTTCCATTAAAGTAATAAATATTTTTTCCATTAATTTGTTATCATTTTCAAAATATAAAAATGTGTATATATTATATATTATGATTTGCGGTGGGTTAAAATATTTATAAATTACTTTTTTGTAATTAACTTCAAAACTTTATAATGATTTCTTTTATGTTAAATTTATATAAATATAACTTTAAAGATAATATCATTTTTTATATTATCATGAACGACAAGTAAAATGGAAAAAATAAACAAAGTAGTAAACACGAGAAATAAAAACCATACATTAATTACATCTCAAATATATAATGTTCAATATAACATAAAAAAGTAAAATAATAACTAAAACGATCATAATTATTGATTCCTTAGTATATCAACATCCTCTTGCAACATTTTAATAGATTCTTCCAGATCCCTAAGCTTCTTCATGATGGGTTCAACGAACTCCACAAACAGAGCTCGTACCTGATCCAAAGTAACCCCAGGAGGCTGTCTCTCAACAGCGGCAGCACGACTAGAAGCTGGATTTGTGGGAGGATCACTAGGCTGTTCTGGTGCAGTCTTCCGCAAGTGCCCCTTGCTCTTGCTGAATGTGATCTTGTTAAGGGGACCCATCTGTGGCGACCTCCGCTCAGTCGCCGACACTATAACCCCCAATTGGAGTAGGAGGTTAGATATCAGTAGTGCAAATGGTAGACTACCTCCACTGGAAAAGCGTGACTCCGATCGAATGCTAAGGAATAAATACAATGCCAGATCAATGGGATCCCCCCGTGCTATCCGCAGCAAAACTCTGGCTCGATCGATCTCAAAATCAGTCTTGTGTTTTTTCGGATCGATGTTATAGCCAACAATCAAATTAAGCATTCTAAAAAATCCTATACAATCAGCCTGTCGGATCACCTTGCTCCCATCATATGGAGGAGACGATGGGTCTCGCACTAGCTGACGCACCTGATCATCTGTTAGACCATCATTAGGTAGATCCGCATCCTCACTACCATCCGAAGTAGCATTCGAATCTACATTCGAGGCTAGCATGGAGGATGCAGCCTGTGTGTCAGAATCAAATGGTGCAGGCGCTGGTCCCCGTGTAGCCGCTACAGGATATGCGTCGGCTATACTGGGGAATGTCAAGGAACTCAGCAATAATGCGGGGAGAGAAATTAATACTCACTCCCCGGACTGATATGGTGTAGAACAGAGCATCAGCACTAAGTTCTCCCATGGCACGGTAGAACTCACCGACCACACTGAATATGCAGTCTCCCGCTGCTCACATATCAGTATCCATCCCCGCTTGGTGAAGATGGACTGTATGCTCCATCCCTCCCATGAAAGATTGGAGAAGTCAGACAAAATGACTTCATGCTCGACAAGTGTAGGCCTTGTCTCCAAAGCATGAGCTACTGATTCACTACTTTGGCTGGGCTGATCTCTCGCACGTTTTCTTCCGCTGGATGCCATTGATATACTGTTTAACCATAATGAAAGTAAGAATATAATTAACCATAATATTTAAATTATATTATTGAAGAATTATAGTATATTGAACTGAATTGAAATAATTCGTTCGAACAGAACATAGTCTGTTCGAACTAGAAAGCTCTATTCGAATGGACTGTTCTGATCATTCGAATAGAGTTTCTTTGTTCATTCGAACGAATTTATTTTGTTCGAATAGAAATAATGTTGTTTGACAACTAAGAGTTCGAACGGACTAGAGTTTGTTCGAACAGAAGAAGCCAAACAACCATGGCTGAGTCGACTCAGCCCCGAACTAAAAAACTTTCTATCTAAATGTTATCCTTTGTTTTAATCGGTAGAAATGATTAAGGAGTGAAGCCCAATCATTTCTACCGATTATTTTGATGTTATTTCCATGGAATACACCAAAATGAGTGGATTTCGGATTCAAAATCCATACCCTCAAACACATCCCATTCGTGGAAAAAACTAAACAATAGAGGTGGAGAGTTGACCCATACCTCTTAGAAGTTCAAACGTGGGGTTCATACGGCGGTTTTCGCGGCGGAGTTAAGGGGCGAACTCGGAGGCTCTCGGTGGTTGCTGGTTCGAATGAGAGAGTTTTGTCTCATTGTATTCGAACTGGGTCTATAATGACCGTGGCATCTCGTTCAAACTAGATAAAGATCCGTTCGAACGGTTATTATATTAAATTTTTATAATTATATTACTAATAATAATATATAATAATAATAATATTACAAAGTACAAAAGTATAAAAATGAAACTAATAATAGTATTATAATACTTTTAATTAATATATTTAGTATATTATTTTTAAATATATTGTTTCTATTATACTAAGTACATACTAAGAACATTAACATTGGATTCATCATTTTCTTCTTCAAAATTTGATGAAAAGTACATATTTTCTATAAACTCAAAACCTCCCTATCCATAACCCCACATTGAATTAGCCATTGGATTTATCAAAATAATAATATAATATGTTTTTTAATAATAATATTTTTAATTTATTTTTTTCATATTTTACAATTATACTAACTATATGTTAATTAATAATTTAATTTGATACTTAAATTATTGTTTCCCAACTTAAATATATTGTGGCTCAAAATTGGGAAACAATAATTTAAGTAAATAAATATAGATATAGTGGATATTAGCTATATAGCAATTGAAGATGAATTGGAATGCACAATTTGTCAAAGTTTCATCATTTAATATTTGGTGAATCCAATGCAGTGATTTTGAACATGAATTCATCAAATTTTGAAGACTGAACTCATTTGATGAGTCTAATGCCAATGCTCTAAGTACTTAGTATAATTACAATGGTTGAATTATATAGGTACTATATATAAGTTATGATAACTATACTCCTATAGTTTATATAATATTATAACACTAATTATAGTTACTAGTTATATAACTGCATTGTAAGTATTATATATAGTTACTATATAGCTATAGTAGTTATTAACTATAGTAGTTATACATTATATAACTACTACATTATAAGTATTATATATAGTTACTATATAGCTATAGCTATTATAAGTTATGATAACTATACAAGTTAATATAATTAATATAAATATAGATATAGTGGATATTAGCTATATAGCTACTACAATGTAAGTATTATATAGTTACTATGTAGTTATAGCTATTATAAGTTATGATAACTATACATCTTAATATAATTAATATATATATAGTAGCTATTAGTTATATAGCTACTACAGTGTAAGTATTATAAGTTATAATAACTATACAAGTGAAAATAATTAATATATATAGTAGTTATTAGTTATATAGCTACTACACTGTAAGCATTATAAGTTTTGATAACTATACAAGTTATCATAACTACTATAGTTAAAATAGTTATTATAGCTACTTCAGTGCAAGTATTATAAGTTATGATAACTATACAAGTTATCGTAACTATAATAACTAGTTACTAGTTACTATTTAAGTTACTATAACTATAGTTATTATATTTTATATCACAAGATAGTAAGTTATATAATATATAGTGAAAAATTAGAAGACCAAAAGTATATATATATATATATATTAATAAGTACTATATATTAATAGTTAGTATATAGTATAAGTATTATATTAACTATTAGACTTGTAGTACATTATATATTATCAATAATAATATAAAATAGTTGGTAAAATATATAGTTATTATATAGTATATAATAAATATTTTGTGATTGGTTCGAACCCAATAACGTCTCGTTCGAACGGTGTTATCGGAATGTGTTTGGAGGGAAACTTCGCACCAAATACTCTGAATGTTAGTGTATTTGAATGTCAAAATTCGTCATTCAAACGCTCTGGTCGAACAGTGCTATGAAAATACCCTTTGAGCTGGTCTACATTTGAAGAATATGTCAAGGAATATTATGATTTGTTAGTTCAAATCAAAAAATGACACGTTCAAACGTGAAATAAATCACAGCAGATTTGCCGCCTATTTGAAATTTTCGTGTTCAAATGGGTAAATTTTCAGTTCAAACGAGGCTTCACAGATTCATATACCTGAACTTCCAGTTCATTTTCACAGTTGATGAATGTTTAATAGGAGGCAGACCACGGCTTTGTGATTTTGTGTGTGTGAGAGTGTTGTGGAGAGAGATACTCACAGACTTAGTGAGAGAAGGGATTTTTGAGAGAGAGAGGAGAGGTTCTAACAAAAGGTATGTTTTTTTTTCTATGTTTTTTTGTATTTCGAGTTTCATTAATGTTAGTTTATTGCACATGATTTAGGTTTTCTCATAATGTGTTTTTTGCTTATGTAGGTATTGTGGATTGATACTTTTGTTTGGATTGCTTAAATTCAAGGTAATATTTATAATTTTTAGATTTTTGATAATTTATAGTTTTTAATTAATTATGTTAAGATGCATGCTGTATATTTGTGTTTGTGCAATCCCATTTAAAATGGGCATTCTGGTAATATATATCTTATGAGATTGTGATTGTGAAAATTGTGTTTTGTGACAAATATTTTCTCTGTTTCGTGTCTGGAATCTGGGTTTGTCCCATTCGAACGCTATAATGTTAGTTCGAACGGGATCCTGTGGGAGTAGAATATTGTTAGAACAGAATCCTAATATAACAAAAATTATAAAAATATAAGATATAAAAATAT
The DNA here is from genome assembly GCF_001411555.2 of Juglans regia. Classification (NCBI taxonomy): domain Eukaryota; kingdom Viridiplantae; phylum Streptophyta; class Magnoliopsida; order Fagales; family Juglandaceae; genus Juglans; species Juglans regia. The sequence goes on along the minus strand of NC_049911.1, from coordinate 16,289,668 downwards.
AGATTAATAGAGTATAATTACAAAATATTATGCACTAAAAATAAATTAGAAACTTAAAATATATATATATTAACATAGAAATTGTTAATAGTTAAATTAATGTATAAAACTTATAAAAAATATAATTACAAAATAATATAGTATAATTACAAAATATTAGGAATGTAGCAATTAGTGATTAAATTAGGAATGTAATGTTGCAATGTATTTGTGATTTAGAATGTGATTTCAATGTATAATTGTATTAGGAGTTAGATAGTTTTGAATTTTAGGGTTATTTTTATATGTACTTAAACTTTAGACCCGTTCAAGAGTTGTGGCCAAATATTCTCTTAAAGAATGTTTGGGTACAACTCTTGAATTGCCCAAAGCGGACAGTGTGGGATTCTATCACCTATACGGCAGATATATTCAGTTTAAACTCTTGTGTTAGTCAATTAAAATTTTGTTTCAGCGATTCCTTACATTCTTCGGGTATGTAGTCTGTAAGTTTCTCGACCCATTAATAGGGTTGACGACTTATCATGACTAGCATACTTGGAGAATAGTAGGGAAATGTTGTCAAAATTTGTACTAACATTAGAGTTTAGGACTGAGTATATATGCGATATAGATAATAGTCTCTCGAATGGGATATGATCAACTACCTTATAAAAGTTGGCAATTGTTGATAGTGTTTATCCCATGAATTTTGTGTTTTTTGATAGACATCCGACAAGTAACGAAAATACAATGGATAAAAGTTGGATGCTACTGGGAGATAGACTTGGGCGAGACTATAAGGAGTATGCACAAGGGGTGAAGTTTTTCATAGAGTTTGCTAGCATAAGTATTGACAGTTGAGGATTTATAAGATGTCCGTGCAAGAAGTGCAAAAATCTTAGTTCTTATAACTTGGTGGTAGTTGAGGATCATTTATTTGTAAATGGAATTGATCCTAAATACTTACCTTGGGTCTTACATGGCGAACCATTTCCCAATGGAGTTAGATTTAGCAGTCAGACCAATCAAATGGAGGAGAGTAACAACATCGACATAGACGACATTAATGTGAATGATCATGATGACAATGATGATAATGGAGAGGATATGACTGAGATGTTAGGCGATCTGGGGGCAGGAGTATTTGGGATGAGAGATGGAGAATGAACATCTGCACAATCATTTGAGAGTAATGATAATTTTGCAAGCCTGTGGGAGGATGCACAAAGAGAGTTGTATGAGAGGTGCACTCGTCATAGTAAGTTGTTTTTTACGATGAGGTTGCTTCATATTAAGTCTATTTGTCGTATTTCTGCCAAGGCCATCAACATGTTGCTAGAATTATTTAAAGAGGCTCTTCCTCAGGATAATGTAGTACTTCGTAATTTTTATGAAGCGAAGCAATTGAAACTTGGATTAGGATTTGATTATAATATCATCCACACTTATAAAAATGATTGTGTTCTCTACTGGTAGCAATATGCAGAATTAGACTCATGCCCAGTGTGTCATGAGTAAAGATGGACATCCGATAAACATAATGTACCCCATAAAGTGTTAAGACATTTTCCGTTGATTCCTCGAATTCAAAGATTGTTTACGTCCCGGTTGACTGCCAAAGATACGTCTTGGCATCAAACAGAAAGAGTCCAAAATGAAAACTTTCTCTCGCATCCTGCAGATTCCTTACAATGGAAGAAATTTGACGTCGAATATCCATGGTTTGCTGAAGAACCTCGCAGTGTACGTCTTGGTTTGGCAACGGATGGTTTTAATCCATTTGGCAACATGAGCACTTCTCATAGTACTTGGTCTATCATATTAATGCCCTATAACTTGCCACCTTGGAAGTGTATGAAGGATCCATATTTTATGATGACTCTACTGATACTAGGGCCAAGGTCACCACGGAATGAGTTAGATGTATATCTGCAACCACTGATTGTAGAGTTGAAAGAGTTGTGGGATCAGGGTGTCCATACATATGATGCAGCCTCGTCGGGGGAGTTCAAGATGCATGTTGCAGTGATGTGGACAATAAATGATTTTCTTGCATATGGAAATCTGTCTGGGTGGAGCACAAAAGATAAAATGGCTTGTCCTGTTTGTAATAAAGATACACAGTCTCAATAGTTGAGTCATGGTAGGAAATTATGTTTTATGGGACATCGCCGTTATTTACCACATGATCATAGATGGCGTACAAATGGAGCGATGTTTGATGGAAGGGTTAAGTGCAGGGCATCACTGCCAGAGTTGACTGGGAATGATATTATCGCCCAGTTGGGGGATGTTTCAGAAAACAGATTTGGAAAAGATTCATGGGTTCGAAAGTGAAAACGATAAGCAGTGGAGTTGAATTGGACAAAAAAAAGTATTTTCTTTGAATTGTCATACTGGTCTACCTTGACATTGCGCCACAATTTAGATGTTATGCACATCGAGAAAAATATATGTGAGAATATATTGGGCACTCTGATGTCAATAGAAGGAAAGACAAAAGATACATCTAACTCTCGTAAAAACTTAAAGGAGATGGAGATCAGACCGGAGTTGCATTTGCAAGAAAATAGATCGTCAGCTTATATGCCCATCAGATGGTATACACTTTCAAATGATGAGAGAAAGAAATTTTGTGATTAGTTTATGAAAATCAAATTACCCGGTGGTTATGCTTCAAACATGACAAGATGTGTTCGAAAAAATGATTGGAAGATAACTGGTCTTAAAAGTCATGACTGTCATGTATTTTTGCAGTGTCTGTTGCCGATTGGTGTGCGTGGAAAGCTTACTCGAGATGTTCGTACAGCTCTCATAGAATTAGTGGGATTTTTCAGAGACATTTGTAGTAGAATGTTGAAAGTTGATGCATTGTTAAAAATGGAAGCTGATATTTCAGTAATATTGTGCAAATTGGAGAGTTTGTACCTGCCTTCATTTTTTGATGTAATGGTTCATTTGGCTGTGCACCTACCTCGTGAGGCTTTACTCTCTGGCCCGGTTCAGTATAGATGGATGTATCCTATTGAACGGTTTTTGGGAAAACTTAAGCGATCTGTGGGGAATAAAGCTCGTCCAGAAGGTTCAATTGTAGAGTTATATATTGATAATGAGTGGCATACCTTTTGTTCAATGTATTTTCTTGGGGCTGATACTAGATTTACAAGACCGGACCGAAATTATGAAGGTGGGTGAGAGATGGGAGTCTCATCGACATTTACTGTATTTTCCAGACCATGCGTCCCATAGGCGCACAAGGGGGCTATGATCTATGTTCGCAAGAGTTTGAAAGAGCTCGATGGTATGTCTTGAATAACTGCGCAAAGATTGATCAGTACTTAAGGTTAGTGATAATTCTCTAAATCACTATTATCTTTAAGTTTATGTATAATAATATAGTATAACTTCATACAAATTAAACAATCACATTCACATGCACGATGAACATATACAACTACTTCGCTCAAATGGTGTAACTGACGTAGAAAAGACTCACGAAGAGGAATTTGCCTCGTAGTTTGAATATACAGTATTACTGTTAAGCCCCATTTTACAATACGAATTTCATACCACTAAACTTTACTTTTTTTGTATATAATAATATTTATTGATATAGGTTGCATTGAAATATGGTGAAAATTCATTCTAAATCTCACCAGAACTGTATGCTCTAGCATGTGGTCCGTCCAAACGGGCCATCCAGTACTCAGGATGTTTGGTGCGTGGATATAGATTTCACACAGCTGATAGAGAAAGATATAGGAAAACTCAAAATTGTGGGGTCGTAGTCAAAGGAAGCCATGGGGATGATAACATTGACTTCCATGGAATTGTGAAAAATATCATAGCGTTAAAGTATGTGGGGGGATATATGGTATGGTTGTTTAAATGTAATTGGTGGGATGTCTCAAATCCTAGGTTGGGAGTGCATAAAGATGATTATTTTGTGAGTGTCAATACATCTCGTACATGGTATGAGGACGATCCTTTCGTTCTCGCTTGCCAAGTGAATCAAGTTTTTTATTTAGATGATCTGGAGTACGGAAACCTATGGCGGATAGTGGAGAAGTTTGCACCAAGAAATGTATATGATTACATTCTCGAGGCAGACGAACCACATGAAGAAGTTGATAGTCCAGCAAATGAAGAAACATATCAAGAAAGTGAAGTAGGCATCAATCTATTTGTTGATTTAAGTCAATATGATATGGTGCCATTGCGTAGAGAAGATGTTCAACCCGAAGTAATTGAGAGTGAAATATCGGAAGAAGATGAATCAACTGAAGTGTCTAGTGAGAATGAGGGCGACTAGTCCAGCAAAACGGATAGTGAATGAATTTCAAATATGAATTTCTGAAAGTAATATTAACATATAAATATCTTTAACGTTTGTTTGAATAATAATTTGTTACAATTTCAAATAGATATGCCTCCCAAATGCAAAGCAACACGTGTGCCATCCCCATCCATTATTGACTCCCCATGTGGTTCACCTGTCATCAATAGTGAGTCAACATCACTAGGCCTGGAACAAGGTATTTTATAAAATTAGATATCATATTTTATGCTCAATTTAAGTAATATATCTATAAAATAAATTAATTTAATTAAAAAGTTATGTTTTAATTGCTGATTATATAGCTGTTGTAAACAAGCGTTGAGGTAGAGGCACTACAAGGGGTGTCTGCATAGAGAAAGTAAGAAAAGTTGGTAAAATCAAGGTTGATATTCCTGATGATCACACTGGTGGCTCCGGAGATTCGGCAGCGTGGCTTGCTTCTTATGTTGGTACACTTACTCGCACGTATGCACCGATTGCTACATCATCTTGGTCTAAAGTTCCTCAAGATGTGAAAGACCACATAAAAAACCGTTGTTTGGTAATAACCTACATCTCAAGCAACTAAGTATATAACATGTTACTTTCAAGTTACTTTGTATTTATAGTAATTGTTTATAATTTTCAAAAGGATGAGTTTGAGCTTAATTTTGGCTGAAGAGAGGATCGATCAACGGTTGAGGAACTAATGTCAAATGCATTTCGGAGGTACAAAGGTTGATGCCATGCACATTATAAGAAGTTCAGTACTACAATAGAGGCGCGCCAAAATCCTTTCCAAAATATTCCACCAAACGAATGGGAGAAAGTTTGTGATATGTTTGAACACCGTGCTTATCAGGTAATGTCGCTGCTGTCTTTTTTTAATAATATATCACAGATGTGTTAAACATATAGACTAATATTTTTTTCTTTTAGCAATGGTGTACTGTGAACAAAGCAAATAGAACAAATTTAAAGATAAACCATCATGCAGGTTCTCGATTTTTTCATCGTTTGTCTAAAACAATGGTAAGTTATTTTAGTGCCCGTTAAATATTAACATATAATACTCCTTTTTTTTTTATTTAAGTTCTAATATAGATTTTCCTTTGCAGAAAGAAGAAAGTCCCGTTGACTATGATTTGACCCAATTGTATGCTAAAACACATAAAAATCGTAATGTTGTTTGGGCTAGTCCCGAAGCAGAGACAAATTATGTAAGTTTAAATTTTTTTAATTTCATTGTCACATAATATTTTTGTTACTTATAATAACTTTAATGTTTTTGTTTTTGTAGGACAATATGATAAAACTTAAGGAAACTGCTGTGGATCCATCTGATGCATCATCTGTCAATGATGCTTAGATCCTTTCTCAAGTTCTTGGATCACGTTCTGGATATTTGAGGGGTTTAGGACGTTCCATAAAACCATCCTCATCATCATCATCCTATTCTCGAGCAAAATCGAATGACGACAAGACTAAGAAATTGGAGGAAACAGCACTTGAGATAGAATGATTGAGGTCTGAGAAAAAAGAGCTGCTAGCCTGATTAGATCAAGCAGCGGATTTGGAGGCGAGATTAGAAGAGAGGATGCAGTTGAATAATCAAAAAATGTTTGAACAATTCTAGTCAATGATGTCCCAAAACTCTATGTCACCACCATAGTCTTCAAATTTATAGTCTCCAAATTTATCTTTTCTTTAATTGCATTTATATTATGGAGTTTGCACTACTTTGAACAATTGATATTTGAATTACAATGTGTAATATTAGTATGGTATTTCTAATTAAATTGTGATTTGTATGATTAATACAGTTCGAACGGTAAATAACCATATTCGAACGGTAAATTACCATTAACACATTCGAACAAAAACAGACCCATTCGAACAAAAACTAACCCATTCGAATGACAAACTAGATATACGGACATTCGAACAATAAATTATTTGTTCGAACAACATTTGTGTGCAAAACCCTGTTTGAACGGATATAATTTCCGAAAATAAAATTTCTGTTCAAACAGACATAAGTTTTGTTCGAACACAAGTTGTTTGAAAAATTTATTAGTTCAAACGCATAAAATCTGTTCGAACACCCAGTTCGTTTGAACAGAATCAAATATGGACATTAGTTCGAATGAGTATTTCATATTGTTCGAATGGACATCTACGTTCAGACGGTTAAATATTCCATGCGAACAATATATTGAGACGAAATCGGGTCATCTAAAAAAAATTATCCGTTCGAACGATTTTGACTGGATCCGCCCAATTTCGTCTCTAAAAATGATTTTTTGAGATGAAATTTGATTTTTGTCTCCAAAAACTTTTTGAGTCGATCTTTCCGAGACAAATTTAAGACGGAATTTTTTTTATCTCCAATCTAATTTAGGACGAAAATTGTGGTTTTTGGGACAAAATTTGTTGTCTCAAAAAACACAATCTGTTGTAGTGAGTTAATTTTGATGAGCGCTGTGGGTATATTGTTTTAAGAAAAAATTAAAAGAAATGATATTTGCAGCCATGAGTGTATAAGTATTGTACAATCATTTTGAAAAAAATGAATAAATACGAGACCCACATAAAAAAAAAACTTTTTTAAAAATGAATCTTACTCTTTTTCGAAAAGACTGCATGGTACTTGTGCACTCCACGACTGCATATAACATTACTAAAAAATTAATGTTCAAAACAAATGAATTAATTTAATTCCTTGCTTTCTTCTCGACGGATATATGATCCATACTGAACCACACATGGTTTCAATAATGTTAAATTCAAAATTTATTGAAGACCATTGAGTTTTGACAATCCTCGACCGGAGTGTTGTGGGAAAAAAACAAAAGGAGTGAAAGAACCCAGGGTTGAGGTGGGTAACCGATTAAAAATATAAACTATCATCTGAAAGTCACTATCCTAATGAGATTTTGGCATGGATGAGTGAGATAAGAGAGAAATACCACTTTCAACGATATGACGTTGTTTGCGTTCTACGGACCCATTTTGTTGGAAGTTATGAGGACATGTAATGCAATGTCTAATGCTTTATTGGCCAAAGAATGTGCAGAGAAATCGAAACTCACCCCGTAATTGGCTTGAAAACATTTTATCTTTTAGTTGAGTAGTCTTTCAACATGTTTTTGAAACGGGATAAAAATTAACAAAACCGATGATTTGGTAGGGATCGGATAAATTCATCTGAATTTGCTGAAATGATCAACAAATGAAACATAATATTTATTTCCATTTTAAGATATTACAGGAGAAGGACCCCATACATCCGAGAATATTAAATCTAAAGGACCAGTATAAACTCTATTTGAAGGTTTAAAGGGAAGCCTATGACTTTTACCAGGTTGACATGAATTACCGACAACTGGTCATTTATTTGAGGAGGTTGGAAGTAAAGTAGTAGATGCAAGATGCTTGATTGTCATGTATGATGCATGGCCAAGACGAGAATGCCAGATATCCAAAGGAACACGTTGACAAGAGAGAGCTTGGAGAGATGAACGAGATGATGGTGGACATGTGAGATGGAAAGGGTAGAGTCCAGGTTTAGTTTTTGCCTTAGAACAGAAGCTTTTGGGTGCATTCGTCCTTCACAGAAAAATACTTGGCGTGAAATTCAATGACAATATTGTTGTCAGTTGTGAACTGACTAACATAAATAAGATTTTTCTTGATATGAGGTACATGTAAAACTGAATTTAATTTAAAATTAGAATAGGGTAGAGAGAGGCGGTTAGAACCAATATGCTTAATAGGCAAACCTGTGCCGTCCCCGGCTTGAATAGTGTCCACTCCGTGGAATGGTTCTGCACCAAGATTCAAATTTTAGAAATCATTAGTGAGGTGATTAGTGGCTCTAGTGTCTGTGTACCAATTGAGATCGCTTTGAGATTAAGGTTGAGCAGTAAAGGCTTGCATGTTCAATCATGAGCCTTGGTAGGAGAGATCAAGGCAATGATAACATTGAATGGCAGTGTGGCCAGTTTTGCCACATACTTGACAAACTGGACAGGAACAGAAGGGTTGAGAGTGAGAGCCACGTCCACATCTACGACGACCACAACCATGACCACAATCATATGGTGAGGAATGATGGTTGGCACCTCTCCCACGGCCACGATTATGATCATTCAGAGTAGTCATGTTGGCAGAGCCAATGGAGATATCAATTGCCACATTTTGCAGCTCAAGGCAAAGTTAAAGTTTAAGATATGACAAAAGCATCATCTAGAGAGAACTGATCCACTCAAGTGTAGATAAAGGTGACTTTGGCATTGTAGGAGTTGTCTAGCCCAACCAGCAGATAGGTGAGAATCTCAGAATCCCATAGTGGTTCATCAATTGTAGCAAAATTATCGGCATCACTCTTTACTTTTTTATAATAATCCGACAAGGACATACTGCCTTTCTTCAAAGTAGACAATTGAAGTTGGATGGTCAGGACATAGGCTGGGGCATGATTGGATCTTATGTGCTCGAGGGCACACCATACCTCTCTAGAGGTCTCAAGTCCGACCATGTGTGTGATGATGGACTTCGAGATTGATGACATGAGAGCCCCAAGGATCACTTGATCCTAATTTTTCCATTGTACTCATGTTGGATTGAGGGTTGGTGTAAGATCACCTTCTTTAGTTAGGAGACAGGGAGGGCTAGAAATGGTGCCATCCACATAGTCGAAGAGTTGTTGGCCACGTAGGTTAGGCAGAATCTAGGCATGCCAAAGAAGGTAATTATCTTTTGTAAGTTTGATAGTTACCAAACTCTGCAGGTTGAGGGGTGATGTTTGGGAGGAAGAGCTTGATGATACAAATGAGGTAGTGGAGGCCATTAGAAGAAGAAGAAAAAAAAAGACGTTCATCTTAGAGTGGCTGTGATACCATAAACGAGAATGTAAAATAAAGTAATTCTAGGCAATCTAAATGGGGATAGTGAGCAATATGAAAAGAGAAAGAAAGGAAAAAAGAGATATAAACTCACTCTAACGATTGTTAAAAAATTTATTGATCAAAATAAGTGGAATCTATGCTAGTCCTACAAGCAAGTCAATTGATTATTTATTATCTTTTATTATATTATGAATTAATCTTACTAACTATTTACTATTGATTTTGTTTTGGATTAGGGACTAATTGAGGAAATATTAATTTTTTTTTATATTAATTATTTTCCTCAAAATATTTGTCTCATTACAACATATTTGTCCATTTTCCACAAGTTTATTTTCCAATATCTACTATGGTGGAAAATACTTAGCTGATGTCACATTGAAGAAGATAAGTATCGTCGCATATTGGATTGCATTGGCTCTGTTGAAAGGCCTCTTGTTCTAGCAAACGTAGTAGACACGAATAGCTGGCATGCACCTGAGTAAAATCAATTCCTCACATAGTACTCGAACATCCAAACTCGCCTTGAAATGATTGAACAAAATCAAACCTTACGACTATGTTCCTAAAATTATCATCTAGTTAATTAAGGTCGAGGTTTTGCACCTGTGATGTCGCCTGTATCTTGAGTATGGCATCTTCATCATCTTACCCTGGAGTTAGGGTGTACACTCTCGCTTGTACCACCTATATTTGGTCTCCCTAACCTCCAATAGAGTTGATCCTCTATACTTGAATTGCCTGAAGGTAGTCTATAGCGTAATGTCCAGCTCATCCAACTATAGCGTGAGAGTGAGGCTTGATGACACTTTCCATCTTGAGACCTGTGACAATGACTGCACACTATTGCCCTACCTCCTATACGTACCCAGAGAGTAGTTTTATTTCTCTCAATTTTAATATAAGTTTTCCAAATAATCATGTGATTAACCTCCAAACAAAGTATCAAGCCCAAACATTTGATTTCTCTCAATTTTCATCATCAAACATATCGCCACAAAATAATATGACCTAAAATATTTTTTTGGCATCCAAACATCTATTTTCTATTAGTTTTATTGTATGAACACATCATAATAATAAACCCTATTGTAATGCTTGCATTTATGCTATCTAAGAGAGGGAGAGAGACTAGTCGAGAGGGGATCAGACTAGAATTTGTCTAAGTGATGGTTTGGAAAACCTAGGAACAACTGGAACTAGATGGGGAAGCCCTACGTGATGTGCCAAAACTTCTTCCAATTATATCTCCTTTTCAATGTGAGCAAAAATGGGCATGCAACTAGAATATTAAATGGTTGATATATAAGACTTGTTGGCAATGTAAGTGAACCATATATGATCCTGAAGTACCACATGTGTTTCATGAGCCTTATGATCAGTAAAACAAAGATTATAAGTCTAGTTCTTGAGAAAGTGATCTTATGTACCACTATAAATAAAGTACCTGATCTACGCCAACACAATAAGCACAAACTCACTCATCAACTACCAATCACAAACAGAGAGAGTAGGAAAGATGGAAATCATGAATGCAAGAATGGGTGAAAGAGCACCTATATAAACTCAGCCTGACAACATGTATTTAAATGCTCATCTCCTTACTTCCATCAAACCCATAATCGCTAACATCCGTCAAAATCCTAATAGTTGTTAGCTTAAATACAAGCTACTCTACCCAACATATTCTCAACATAACTTGTTCACATCCTACACCATCAAATACATATATCATTTTCAATAGTTTGTAGTACCTATATCTTTAGATTTGAAAAAAATAATTTCATAAAGTTTGTAGAATTCACAAGGGCTCTTGGCCATGTCACACACAACAGAGTATAAACAACAAGTTCACAATTCAACATAGCTTATAAATCCAACAACACTATTTAATAAGCATAGTCAAAGAGCGACTTACAACACAGAGGGGAAAATCTCTAGATGTTCGTCGACGTCCAAAGCTTCACTACTTCCTGTGGTTATTCTCATAAGCTAGTAGTGCGGTGGTCCCTTGGGTGGTGGTGTGGTGTCTTGGGTAGTGAGAGAAAGAGTGTGGTGTGTCGTGGAGAGAGAGAGAGAGAGCATGAGAGAGAGAGGAATCGAGAGTAAGAAAGGGGTGGGAAATCAGGATGGAAGGAAGAAAAGGGTAGCTAGCGGCCTAAGAGAGGGGAGTGCAAGAGAGTGTGTGCAACGAAGATAGAGAGAGAATGAGAGGGGCAGAGATTGATGGAGATAGAGAGAAAATGAGAATGCAAAGACTAGTAGAGATAGAGGGGGAAGGAGGAGAAAGTGAGAGACGACAGAGGAGGAAAAGTTTGTTTGTGATGAGCAGCAGTGAGGTGTGCAATAGTGGTCAAAGAGAAACTGAGCACAAATGAAGTTAGGGTTTTTAAACTCTAACATTTTGAGCCTTAGAACAAAGAGAGGGGAAGGATCAAAGACTCTTAAGACAACATTAGATCGGACGGCATGAGGATTACAATGGAGAGAGGGAATGATTGAGAGAGGGAGAGGCCGACAAGCTGAAGAAAGAGAGAGATGGAGAGAAAGCGATGGTAGAGGAGAGATGGCTCATTGAAGGCAAGCAAAAATGAGAACTCTGGACAAAAGTTGATGGCGTGATGCGTCCAACAGAAACATAGAATCATAGAACAAAGTGAGAGTGATAGTGTGTGTGTGTGTGAGTGAGAGAGAGATTGAGAGAGAGAGAGAGAGAGAGAGAGAGGGAGGGAGGGAGAGAGTGGGGGAGTGTGAGTCCCTGTTGTAGAAGCCCTCAGGGCTTAGCACGTCAGTCCAAGGCCTTAGAGAAGCCCAGCCCTTTCCTCATACCCCCTCCCCCCCATCCCCAAAAATAATGACATCATATTGGCAGTAGGCAAAACCTTAAATCCCCCTCCCCTTATCTTTCTCTTCTCCTTCTTTCTCTTTCTCTCTCTCTCCCTTCCTCCTGTGTCATCCCCTTCACACCTGTGACTTCCTTGCCCCAACTCGTGAGCTCTGCACGCCATGCCCCATCAAGCTCAACTCCTCCAGTGTTGCCTTTGACCACTGCACCTCTCACAAATCCGAGTCCAGTCTTAAGCTCTAGTAGGCTCACTCTCTCAGACTCTCTTGGCCTCTCCCTCCTCTCCTAACTCTATGTTTCTCTCTCTCTGCCCCTCATCCTTTGTTTCCCTCAGTTAGGGTCTCTATTGCCACCCTCTACCACCTAGGCACATGCACACACTGCCATAGATCCCCACCTTTAGCTTGCCCTCCGACTGCCACTCACATGCCCACACTCTCTCTTTTCCACCTTTAGGCACACTTCCCCCTCAACTCTCACTCGTCCCTTTCTTACTCTCTCTTTCTCTCCCTTTAAGCCTCTTAGTGGGTCATTGTCGAGCCCACTAGTCTTGCTAACCGTCACCACCACCTCGGCTGGCCACCCAACCACCTCCCTCTGGGCTCCTCCCTCCCTATTTCTCTATCTCTCTTTGACCCTCTATCCCAACGACACACTCGAACACACACACCCATGCGTTGTGTATGTCAGATCTAGATTTTGTCAGACAGACCATAGCCTAACTAGAAGGATAACTCTAATTATACTTTGACGAAAATGTCCTGCATTTTTAGTTAAATTATAAAAATGCCATAAATTATTCTGCTCCTATAAACATACCGGGCAAAATGTATATTTCGATCGAAATCCAGAATACCGGCCAGTATTGGCCGAAACAACGTAGTACGACCGGTAGTTGATCCAAAACAAAATGTAACCCTCTCATATATCGGCTACTGCTCCGGTACAGTATATTTGGACCATACATGCTGGTATGGTACGAAATTCAAAACTTCATGACCCTAAGCTAAGATAGGACATTAACTGGGTGGATCTCCACTAGTCACTCGGGAGTGCATAAAACTGAGTGATATCTCTTGGGTTGTTGCCTGACAACAACGGCCTTGAGTGAGACGGTAATGCTCTCGGGTCAAAGTTGTTGACTCTGCTAGTGGAGGCTAGAGGATGCTTGGCCACAAATGCATCGTGCTTAGAATTGGACATTGCTTGTTACGAACTTACACGCACGGTTGTTAACGAAAGGAGACCATGGTAGATACCTTCATAAAATGGAAGTTTTGCAGAACAAAAACGTCATTTTTGGGTGTACAATATCTTGGGTGAGAGAATAGGTGTATACATGACTTTAATAAATTGTAAATGAAATATATCATACTTTTGTATTTTCTCTTTGCATAGTTTCTCTTTTTCCTCTTGCATGTATTTTGGGTGTTAGACTTAATTTCACATATTGAGATTTTGCGAAATGTCATCGTGGTGGTCCCACTTGCGGTTCCACTCCATGGAACCATAAATTTTGATGCAGAGTATGGGTACATGTATGGAGGTCTAGCTTTGCCTGAGGAGGGAAGATTAGGATTATTTTCCCCTGTGTATTTGATTGTTATTTTTGGCTTTGAATTCATTATGGATGAATGTAATTTTCTTTTATGTATGGTTTGGAGACTTGTGACTTATGGATATTTCAGTTGTGATGAGTTTACATTTCTCTGGTATGGCTCTCGATAAATCCATAAGCCACCTAGGCATGATACGAGAGCTTGGCCAGCTTGGTCACCTCTCCAATGGGTCAGAAGAGAAAGACCTATACTGGAGAGGGTAGCAGTTCAAGGTCACCCCAAAAGTTCATGACGAGAGCTATGAGTTTAGAGTAATGCCTTTTAGTTTGGCCAATGCACCTACAACGTTTATGGCCCTTTTAGGACTCTTTCATGGTTGTTTTCATCAATGAAATTTTAGTGTATACTAAAGACCTAGAGGATCATATGAACCACCTATGACTAATACTGGGGAACTTGAAGGAGCACCAATTGTATGCAAAACTCAGACTTACAGAGTTTTGGCTTAGTGAAGTTAAGTTTCTCATGCATGGAATCTCCTAGGATGGCATGGCTTTAGACCCCAGCAAGATTGAGACGATAATAGACTTACCATGTCCTACAATAGTGCACGAGGGTAGAAGCTTGTTTGGACTTGCAGATTATTGTTGGACGTTGGTGGAAGGATTCTCTGAACTTTTTGGGCCACTCACATACTTAACTAGAAAAAATGCCAATTTGATTTGGACTGAAAAGTGTGAGAGGAGCTTCCATGAACTGAAGAAAAGACTAACCATGACCCCTATGTTGGAATTAACAGCCACATAAACCGATGGTCATTTTTAGCGATGTGTCCAAGTTTGGTTTGGGATGTATCTTTATGCAAGAGGGTGAGTTGTGCATATGCTAAAGGTTCATGAAAGAAACTACACGACGCATGACTTGGAGCTAGTTACTATATTCTTTACCCTAAAATTCTTGCACCACTATCTCTACAGGGTAGCATGTGAGATCTACACGGACCATAAGAGCCTAAAGCATCTCTTCACTCAAAAGAATCTCAACATGCAACAAAGGAGGTGGATGGAGGTAATCAGCAATTATCAGTGCGACATTAAGTAACATCCAGGAAAGGCTAACTTGGTTGTTGATGCACAGAGTCAGGACAATCAGATGGTGTATGAAGCGGAGTCATCAGGGTTAGATTCCTTCCTATTTGGGATGAGGAGATTGTTGGTGAAAAGTTCTCAACAGGAAGAGTTTCATCCCCTTCATGCAGATAGTGAAAGTCATAGACCTTGATGAATTGAAGACCCAAAAGAGAAAAGACCCAAAAATGTTGGATATTTGGCAAAGGGTTAGGAAATCGATAGGGCTCATGCATTACAATCTCAGTAGTGATGGTACTTTATTGTACAAGAATCGAAGAGTGATCCCCAAGGATCCAGAGTTCATGGAGAAGGAGAAGATACTTGTAGAGGCCCATGCTGCACCCTACTTGGTACATCCAGGAAGTATGAAAATGTACCGGAATCTAAAGAAAGGTTTCTAGTGGGAGGAATGAAGAGAGATATAGCCATGTATGTTGAAAGGTGACCTACTTGTCAACAAGAAAAAGTAGAGCACTAGAAACCAACTAGAAACTTGCAGCCTCTACCGATATAGGAATGAAAGTCGAACAACATCACTATGGACTTCATAGTTAGCCAGCCAAGAACTCCAAGTTGGAAAAATTCAGTATGGGTGATTATAGATCGTTTGACCAAGCGTGCCCATATTCTGCCAGTCACCAATACAGATACATTGGGTAAGTTGACCCGGTTATACGCAAAAGAGATAGTAAGACTACATAGGGTACCCAAGACCATTGTATCCAATTAGGATCCAAGTTTACATCACATTTTTGGAAGAGCTTACAAGGTGCAATGGGCACAAAATTAAAGTTCGGTAGCGCATATCACCCTAAAAAAGGCAGTTAATCAAAGCAGACTATCCTAACCCTAGAAGATACGTTAAGGTCTTGCATCCTAGAACTTAAGGATAGCTAGGAGTATCATCTACCTCTCATAGTGTTTGCCTAAAACAATAGTTTCCAAGCTTCTATTTAGATGGCACCTTACAAAGCACTTTATGGGAAGATGTGTAGGTGACAGCTATACTGAGATGAAGTTGGTGAAAGTAAACTCGTTGGACAGAAACTAATCTAGGAAATGAAGGAGCAAGTCAGAGTCATACAAGACAAGATGGCTACAACTCAGAGCCGTCAAAAGAGTTATGTCAATACAAGGAGGAGGGACTTGGCCTTTGAGGAAGGCGAATGGGAGTATCTCAAGGTATCACCCATGAAGGGGGTTAAACATTTTGGGAAGAAAGAGAAGCTCAGTTCGAGATATGTTGGACCTTTTCAAATAATGGAGAAGATCAGCACAATGGCTTATAGGATTGCATTACTGGGATATTTTGGAGACGTGCACAACGTGTTCCATGTCTCCTCCTTAAGGAAGAGCTCCAAATAGCAAGAGCCCCGAATGGTCGATCCCGGTAGTATCCAACTTCAGCCTAACCTTATGTATTAGGAAGCTCCGACGTATATTTTGGATGGGAAGGAACATAAGTTAAGGTCCAAGACAATACCTCTGGTGAAGGTTTTGTAGAGAGATTCAACAGCTTGAGATTTTACCAGGGAGTGAGAAGTAGATATGAGAGAGAAATACCCATACTTGTTTGGGTATTGTAAGCATGTATATTGTATTGAACAAGTGTCAAGTCACATCTTTTAAGTTGGAGTTTTTAAGTTCTTAATGGATGAAACTTAGCAATTTCGGGGGGAGGATGTGAGGCCTTGATGTAAAAGCCCTCAAGGGCCAACCTGTCAGCCCAAGGCCTTGGAGAAGCCCAACGTTTCTCATAAGCCCCCCCCCCCTCTCAAAATGACGTCATTTTGGCTTTAGGGAAAACCCTAAATCCCCATCTCTCTCTCTCTCTCTCTCTCTCTCTCTCTCCCTCTTTCCCCCTTCCTCCTACACCATCCCTTTCCCACACGTGACTCCCTTGCCGTAGCCGTCGTGTATCACCCGTGATGGGGTGTCCAACCCCTACCCCTCTGATCACATCTTCTCCACCTCCAGCGGTCTCATTGTCACTGACCTTCTTGACCAGTGCCTCCTTTCCTAACTCTTTCTCTCTCTCTCTAACATCTCAACATGCACACACCTTTGTAGATCCCCACCTCTAGCTCACCCTTTGACTGCCACTCACACGCCTATACTCTCTCTTTTCCATCCTCGTAAGGGCTAGATCATTTTAGGTTTGAAAACCCTAGCCGTTGTCGCCACTCACAATGAACTCATTTCCTCCTTGGCCTCACTTCCCCATTAGTTCTCACTCCTCCCTTTCTCGCACTCACTTTCTCTCCCTTTAACCTTATAAGTTGCTACTCTGCCACAGGCACTGCCATCGCCTCCACTGACCACACACTCATGTCACCGGGGTTCTTCCACCCCTCCCCCATCTTTCCCATGCCTCAAATAGCCCCCATCTCTCTCTCTCCCCCTCAGTGAGTCATTGTCATGAACCCCTAGTCGTGCCAACCACCACCACCACCACCTAAACCGAGCACCCAGCCACCTCCCTCTCGACTTCTTATTCATTATCTCAACACCAGCTACTGAGCTTAGGACGCTTTGATCCTCCAGAAGTTTACCTATGCACTATAGGTGATCCTCGGACTAACCCTTAAGATAACCACAGATCTGTGTGGTGGCCGAGGGCCCCTATGAAGCGTTGGGAGTGAAATTGTAGTTGGTTGTCAAATTGTGTAGTGGTCGTGGGCCCCTATGAAGCATTGTGGCTGAAATTGTAGTTTGGTTGTCATGTTCAAATTGGATGTGCTGTTGAAATGTTGTACCTGTCATAATAAATATTGCATTTATTGTGTCACTTATGTATTAACTGCTACATTTTTTGCTACATTATAAATCGTACCAAATGTTGATAATTTTGTCATTAAACTCTGATTTTGAGTTTGTAAGCTATAATTTGTAAAACTGTTGGTTTTTGTGTCAAAGCTTTTTGCCAATGTGTGCGTATCATGACCCCAAGACGAGATGAGACATTATTTTGGTGGAGCTCTTATGGTCAATTGAGAGTGCATAAAACTAAGTAACATCCCTTGGGTTGTCACCAGCCAACAACAGGCTCATGCGAGATGGTAACACTCTCGAGTCGATATCGTTGCCTCTCTACTGGTGGAGGCTAGAGGATGTTTGGCCACGAACTTGCCGAGCACAAGACTTGTCATTGCTTATTACAAAATCACACGCACAATCATTACCTGTAGAGTGACTAAATGAGCCAGAGTGTGTGGATGGTCCATAGGAGATACCTTAATAAAACAGATGTTTAAAAAAACAAAAACGTGATTTTTGGGTGGGTAATATCTCGGCCAAAAGAATGGGTGTATACATGAGTTTGTTAAATTGCAAATTGCAAATTCCAAATATTATATTTTTTGTATTTTGTCTTTGCATAATATCTCATTTTTTTACTTGCATGTATTTTGGGTGTTAGACTTAGTTTCACATACTCAGAGTTTGCAAAATTTCACCATAGTGGTCCTCTTTGCAGAAGTGTAGATTTTGATGTAAAGGATGGGCATGTGTATGGAGATCTGGCTTCACCTGAAGAGTGAAGATTGAGATTATTTGAGTGTTATTTTTGCCTTTGAATTAATTTTGGATGACTATAATATTCTTTTGTCTGTAGTTTGAAAACGTATGGCTTATGGATATTTGGGTTGTGATAAGTTTAAATTTCTCTGGTACTATTAGTTAATTTTTTTTTATGATTACCCTTTTAATTTTCCGTTGCAATATAATTGTACACATTATTTAAATATGTGAGAGTTCACACTTGTCACAATAACTGAAGGGTGAGTGACCCAAGTGGTCTACATCCTAGTGTCACGACTATTGCCAAAACATAAACGGGGCCGTAGGCTCCATAGGGGGGTGAGAGAGAGAGAGAGAGAGAGAGAGAGAGAGAGAGAGAGAGATGGGAGATTGGGGAAGAAGGATACCAACGGGTGGGATTGCTGCCGAGAGGCATCGGGATGTGGGAAGAAGAAAGGGAAGAAAAACATTAAAAAGGAAAGCAAGGGTTTTTCAGGGCTTGGGCTTCCATGGGCCGGGTTATTATATAGAGAAAAGAGGTTGCACGATTCATTCCACCAATATTGTATACCATAATAATATATTGCTCATTGCAAATGAGCCTAAGAACATAGACTCTTATTTCAAAGTACTGATTATGATCTGTCTTACATTCAATACAAGAAATTCATGGATCAATATCTTGATCATCCTTTTTTTGTTATAGAAGCGATGACATTGATAAAGTTATTGGTCTCTTTAGAAAGGCAATCAGAAAGAATTTCCCTGTATCTGTAGAAAACCTCCTCAATAAGAGAAACGCTTTAGAACGGTCGGGCTTTTAATAGGGGAAGAGCAGCCCTCCATTCAGACATCAACACGTAGGAAAAAATACAATAACTTCCTTAGGCTTCACCACACAGAATCAAAATAGGCTTCACCATACAATAGCGCCTTGCAATCCCAAAACACCATAGTGGAATCCCAGACCAGACCTCTCGTCGGAGCTGTTTACAAAGATTAGATTTTTTTTTTCTCCTGAACTTGCGCATGAGCTTGAGAAACAGACTTGCTTTTGATGTGAAAGCCCTTTTGTAACACCCCGTATTTTAGTGTAATTTTTACTGAAGGATTTTTATTATTTATTCAAAAATTTATCCTCTTATTTTAAAATTGGTTGGATTTTTAGTGAGTTTATTTCTATGATTTTAATTTGTTAATTTGGTGAAAATTATTTTTATGTGCTTTCTTAATATTTATTTAATGTTGTGCATTTAAATTAATTACTGGGTGATTTAATTATTTCAATTTGACTTTACCATTACGTTTAAATTATTTTATTTAACTTATGGTTTTAAAATCGTTTCCGTTGGATCATTTTCGTGACCCAAGTTATGAGGATTGGACCTCATTTCTTTTCCCCTCTTTTTCTTTCCTCTCCTTTTCTTTTCCTTCTTTTTTCTTTTCTCCTTATTTCCTTCGGTTTCTTTCTCTCCCGCGCGAGCCCGACCCTCTCTCTCTCCCCGTGCGACTTCGGCCTCCACCCAGCCCACCGCCGTGAGCCGCCGTGACTCTCACCGCCCATCCCCTCGGTTCCCCTGCCGCCGGCGACCTCACCCTACCAACCTCACTTCCATCCGAGCCACCGTTAGCCTCCACGCACGGCTTGAAGCCGCGGCCTTCACCTCCTTCGCGCCGCCGTCGCGCCACCATTGGCCACCATCTTCCTACCACTTCATCCTCGACCTCTTGGCAACCCATTGGACCCAACCCCGGCTCCGATCCGTCACCGGTGAAGCCCCACCAAGTCCATTTCCGATTTGTACATTTTTGGCCTTAAACCACCATTTGCGCCGTCATCCACGGCAAACCACCACCACCATTGGCTTCACCGACCTCTCTAGGCCCTACCCTATCATTTTGGGGTCTTCGTTTGTCTCCGTTGAAAAGTGGGTATTTGT
Organism: Juglans regia; assembly: GCF_001411555.2. Classification (NCBI taxonomy): domain Eukaryota; kingdom Viridiplantae; phylum Streptophyta; class Magnoliopsida; order Fagales; family Juglandaceae; genus Juglans; species Juglans regia. Next base: position 16,269,465 of record NC_049911.1, on the reverse strand, counting down.
GACCCACGGCCACAGTGTATTTTACACTGTGGTGTTGCTCAGACGTCGCCTTTTTCAGCTTCGTGATCCTCCGGAAATTATCATATAGCGCTGTAAGTATTTCTCCAAAGAATTCTCATGAATTTTATGTATTTTTGCACTAACCCATTTCACTGTATTTTTTTGGCATGCCGGACTGAGTCCGAGGAGTACGGGGGTCGGATGGATTTGTGATTGGAGTTGTTGGTTTGATTGGATTGGATTGGTTATTGGTTATTGATGGATTTTGGATTGGTTGGTTCATGTGCATTTCATTATTTCATGCATGTTCATGTTTGTAAAGGAAAACTGGGTTTTCGTGTATTGCATTCATGTTCATGTGTTTATGAAAACTGGGTTTTCATGTGAATGATTTGTTGGGTGCGTGTGTATCACGAACCCCAAGCCGAGATGGGGCATTATCTCGGTGGAGCTCCTCTGGTTACTCGGGAGCGGAATAAACTGAGTAACGTCCCCTGGATTGTCGCTGGGCGACAATGGGATCGGACGAGAGATTCGTGCCGACTCCGTGGTCCTTCTGCTGGCGGGGACTAGAGGATGTCTGGCCATGTACGCGCTGGGCGCGGAACTGGGCATCGCTCGTTGTGTAGTGGATGTTTCCCACTAACGTGTTGGGCGCGAAAGTGGGCATCGCTACGAAGCCAGGGTGTGCGGATGACCCATAGGGGAGATCATGGTGCATACATTAAAAATGGACTATTTTCTGGGAAAATAGCGTGTGTTGGATTTTGTGTAATTCATTTTCTGGGAAAATGTTTTACGGATTATTTTTGGGCCAAATGGGATTTTGGCGTGTGTTGGAAAATTAATCATTTTCGGGGAAAATGATATTTTGAGGAAAAATGCATATTTCTTCATATGCATGCATGTTGGTGGCATTAATGCATTTTTATTCCTGAGGATATTATTTTTTTTGGGTTATACTTACCTGCGGTACCATTCTGTGGTAACGCAGATTTTGATGCAGATGAGGAGGAGGAGGGCGAGCCTGAGGAGACGGCTCCGCCCGAGGAGTGATCTGGGATCACTAGCTTGTTATTTTATTTTACCCTTTTGTATTTTTGGGACATGTGTTAACTTTATTTCGGATGACTGTATAACTGCTTTTAAAACTTTACTGATGTTTAGTTTGTATTTAAATTCTGGTACTTAGTAGACTTGATTAACCGCTGCGTTTTATTTGTACACCGTTGCATGTACACACACTGGCACTTCGTTGGGATGTGTGACCGTGTTGTCATCATCCCGGCATCTCGATTCCCATGTTTTCTCTACATGAGGGTCGGGGGCGCCACACCTTTACCATATGAAGGAAAATGATCTTTTAGCTGTGTATGTTTTACAAGGGATTTATTTATACTTCTGAGCAAGTTTTTAGAATTTTTTTCTCTGAAATGTTTCAATGTTTCAAAGAGAAGGGGGACGCAGGAAGCATTTGTGGAGGGGGGGAAAGAAGAAAAGAAGAGAGAGGGGGAGTTTCGAATCGCGGGAGGGTTTCACATCAGGGGGTAGGGGACTTTGATGCGAGGTGGGGGAGGGGAGGTCAACGCCATTGTGAGAGAGGAGAGGAGGTTGACGCCATTACGAGGGGGGGAGCAGAGCAGAAGGGGGGGGGGGGATTTCATGAGGATAAGATTTCTGTTATAGCATGTGGTGCGGTTAAACTGATGATAAAATGGAACTCATGTGTGGCATGTTTTTATTGGATGGCTGTTATTTGAAGAAAAATAGATAGACCGGTTATAAGTATTTCTCCCTCAATAATTGCATCTCCAAAATGACTAATAAGCAAAGTGTAATGCCCCAATAGAAGGCCCAAACCACATGGCCTATACTCCAAAAGGACTAGTCAATGATACAATTGGAGCCCCATTGGAACATTATAAAGAGCAATAACTTCTCCTTCCCAAGCAATGTGGGATCCCATACACCACCTACCCTTATCCATATCATATGGGGTATCACAATCTACCCCCCTTAAATTCCCGACGTCCTCGTCGGGCCTGTCCATTGTAGGTGGCATGGCTCAAGTCCCACATTTCTGGTTGGGATAGTCTCTGATACCATTTGTAACGCCCCAATAGAAGGCCCAAACCACATGGCCTATACTCCAAAATGACTAGTCAATGATACAATTGGAGCCCCATTGGAACCTTATAAAGAGCAATAACTTCTCCTTCCCAAGCAATGTGGGATCCCATACACCACCTACCCTTATCCATATCATATGGGGGGTATCACAATAAAGATGTAATACCCCGTATTTTTAGCGTATTTATTTATTTTATGTGGAAGATTTTTTTTTAAATTAGTTTAAATATTATAGACCTTGTTTTAAGAATTTATCGAATTTTTCTTCTCGTTGGATTTATTTTATAATTCTTTTATGTTGTGAAATTTATTTTGATGTGCATTCTTGATATTAATCAGTGTTTGTATTTTAATTTACTCTTTAATTTTTATTGTGATACCCCATATAATATGGATAAGGGTAGATGGTGTATGGGATCCCACATTGCTTGGGAATGAGAAGTTCTTGCTCTTTATAAGGTTCTAGTGGGGCTCCAATTGTATCATTGACTAGTCATTTTGGAGTATAGGCCATGTGGTTTGGGCCTTCTATTGGGGCGTTACATTAACAGCCCAATATGCCTTATGTTCAAGCTCAACGAGAAGATTACATGCTTTCCCATACACCAAGCGATAAGGGGACATGTTAAGAAAGGTTTTAAAGGCTGTCCTATAAGCACAAAGTGCATCAGTAAGCCTTAAAGACCAATCTTTTCTGTTGGGGTTGACTGTTTTTTCTAAGATGTGCTCAAGTTCCCTATTAGCTAATTCAGCTTGCCCATTCGTTTGAGGTTGATATGGAGTGGAAACCTTATGGTGTATACCATATTTTTTCATGAGGGCAGCAAATGGTTTGTTGCAAAAATGGGTTCCATTATCACTAATGATAGCTCTAGGCATGCCAAATCTAGCAAAAATGTTTTCTTTCAAGAACTTAAGCACAACCTTATGGTCATTTGTTTTACATGGATGGCTTCAACCCACTTAGAAACATAATCAACAGCTACGAGGATATACAAATAACCAAAAGAAAATGGAAATGGCCCCATAAAATCAATCCCCCAACAATAAAAAATCTCAATAACCAAAATGGGTTGTAAAGGCATCATGTTTCTCTTAGTGAATATGCCTAGTTTTTTACATGGCTCACAAGTTTTGCAAAAATTGTACGCATCCTTAAACATATGTGGCCAATAAAACCCACTTTGTAAAATTTTTGCAACGGTTTTATGTGCAGAACAATGTCCCCCACAAGCCTCATTATGACAAAAAGAAAGAACAACTTGTATTTCATGATCAGGCACACATTTCCTTATGATTTGGTCAGAACAATATTTAAACAAATAAGGATAATCATAGAAGAATGACTTTACCTCATGCTTGAATTTTCGTATGTCTTGAGCACTCCAATGGGGTGGAGTTTGTCCTGTCCCCAAAAAATTAGCTATGTCAGCAAACCAAGACAAATTTTCAACTGACATTAATTGTTCATCAGGAAAAGAGTCAAGGATGGAGACAGTGTGCTCATTTTCAGCAAATGTAAGTCGAGACAAGTGGTCGGCGACTACGTTTTCAATACCCTTCTTGTCTTTAATGATAAGGTCGAATTCTTGGAGAAGAAGGATCCATCGGATTAAATGTGGTTTAGCATCCTTCTTCGACAATAAGTACTTTAATGCTGCATGGTCAGTGAAAACAACAACAGGAGAACCAAGAATATAAGTCCGAAACTTGTCTAATGCAAAAGTTACAGCAAGCAATTCCTTTTCTGTGGTAGAATAATTTCTTTGAGCTCCATTTAGAGTTCTACTTGCATAAAAAATGGCACGTGGGAACTTATTTCTACGCTGTCCGAGAACAGCTCCTATGGCTACATCGGTAGCATTACACATTATCTCAAAAGGAATAGACCAAACAGGAGGTTGCATGATAGGGGCTGTAGTGACCAAAATTTTTAGTTTATCAAAAGCATCTTGACAAGAAGAGGTCCATTCAAAAGCAACATCATGCATAAGTAACTCACACAAGGGCTTAGAGATAGAACTAAAATTTTGAATGAATCTCTTATAAAACCCAGCATGCCCAAGAAATGATCTGATTTCTTTTAGTTTTCCCCTGCAGTGCGTGTCTTAAGCCGCTCAATCCAGCCCCTGCTCTGCATCTCCCTTTCAGCCTGCCTGAGTGAACTGCTCTGCACCTCAAGCCAAGTTCTAGCCCCTGCAGTCCCCCCGCGTGCGTGAGTGTGTTGCTACATAGCTTGAGGCCAGCTGCTGCTTTCCTCATTTTCTTTTTCGTTTTGTGTTTCAAATCCCTAACCCCTTAGTATTTGGATGCTGCACATTCAATTGGTGGGACTCTTCCAAAAATAGCCTACATAAAATTGGGACCAAATGTTCACAATGGAAAGGGTAAAATTGAGATATTAATTCTGATGGAGTTTAACAGCTGCATAAATCTTTTTAAGAGCAAAACATCATAATTTAACATTGAGTCAAGTACTAAAAACTACTACATAATTAAGTGTTTAATTCATTTTTTTGTTAAACAATTCATTCACTTTAGTAGCTTAATCATGTAGTTTTTAACACTTTATCACTAATAAAACTGTATTACGTACACAAGAACTTTCGGTTGCTGGAAGATAAAAGAGTCATTTTCTAGATTTGGAAAAATGGTTGATGCTTTAATAGATTTCTAAAAGCATTAATTAGGTTTGTATTTTCTTGCAAGAGCGAGATAGAGCCATCAAGATCTCAAGCAAGCAAAAAACTCTTTATCATAAATCCAACAAGTTACCAACATAATAATACAAATGCCTAATCAACATGCCTAAAAAATCTTAAAAAAAAATCAATTAATATAAAATAAAATAAAGTAATTGAAATCAAGAAAATCAAGCTAAAGTTAAAAAGAAAGCCTAAACTTATACAAATGTTTTTAACTCAAAATTAATACATTGAAAGAAAAAAAAAAGCACAAAAATAACTTGTAAGCTATTTACCAAATTAACAGCTTTTTAACATAAACACGGTTGGATATTTACCAAATATAAATTTTATGCCTATTTCCTAATAAATTTTGCAGAAACCTAAATTTAAGATGAAGAATAAAATTTATAATGACGCGGTTTGCCAAACAATAGATCAACTGGAAGTTTGGACTTGTGATCATGCCGTGGAAGACGTGGTTGCAGTGAATCAATTGTCAACTAATCCCAAATTTTCTTCCGTCTTCTTTATGTCTTCTAGGCTGAAATTAACATCAACCCATGATCAAGCTGGCCTAATTCCCACTAATGGTGATGTTTGTTAAATTGTTTGATAGTTTGGAAAGCAAGGGAGTCTTTCCTATATATATCTCTAGCTAGCCAGTTAGTACTGCTCTTCTCATAATTCTCTCCAAGTGATCTCCAAATTACTAGCAAACATTTCTTTAAACAAGTTTTTTTTTTTCAAGTGTCCAATGGTTCCCCTAAGCACTGAAAGAGCCTCATCATCAGTACCACCATCATCTTCCACTTCTCTAAGACCTCGATGGATACATGATGCTTTCCTCAATTTCCAAGGTGAAGACACCCGCAAGAGTTTTACCGAACATTTATACACTGCTTTAGAAAAGAAAGGCATTATCGCCTTTAAGGATGATGAGAAACTTGAGCAAGGAAAGTATATTTCTAAAGATCTCTTGAAAGCAATACGTAAATCCATGTACGCCATCCCCATTATCTCAAAAAACTATGCTTCCTCAAGATGGTGCTTGACTAAACTTGCCTAGATTTTTGAATGCATGAGAGAGATGGGTTTGACAGTTTTGCTTGTTTTCTACCATGTTGATCCATTTGAGGTATGAAACCAAATTGGGGCTTTTGCAAAAGCTTTTGCTAGGTATGAAGAAGACCCTAATATTGATATGGAGAAGATGCAAACGTGGAGAGTTCCTTTGAAAGAAGTGGGCAACATATCCGGATGGTATTTTCATCTTAGGTAACATTTTTTCCTCTATTCTTATAGCGAGAGCATGCATGGATATGTTGGAGATTCTCAAATTTGTACCCCCATAAAATAGGATTTTGGCCGGTTGTACCAATCAAATTTAAATGGATCCATATAAATACACATGTTAGACTCGTGTTGATCAATTAGCAATCCAGCTTATGTGACAAAAATTATAAATTCTTGATGTGAAATCTAATCCCTTTAATTAAATAAATTAAACATTTGATCCTTATGATCTATTACTTTTTTGTTAGAGAAGTGCTACTGCCAAGATTAGGTTCAAAAAACATTTCATCTCAATCTCATCTTATCTCATCGTATCCATATCAATTCCTCTAAAAGTCAGCATTTCTATGGCTTCCCTTCATCCTCAGAGCTACAACTTCTTTCCTCTTGCCGCTTTACTATATGCATCAGTTACTTTTGACTACATATCATTACATTGGTCCCTAAGCCGATTCCCTTGTACTTTACTATTAATTATATGAAACTACATCATGATGTCTTGTACCTTTGGATTTGGCATCAACAACAACTCCCAAATCATCAATGTACCAAGAAACCCTAATTCCTTGTCAAAACCTACAAATCTCCTTTGGACTATAATTTAGAAACAACACCCAAACTCTCCTAATTCTCACCAAAAATCAATGTACATGTAAGGGTCAAAAGTTAAACATTATATTTAGGGTGCTATAATATTGTAGATATGAGAACAGAATTCTAATTTTATTGATAACCCTTATTTATGGTAGAGTAATACCTTATACAAAGGGAGCATGGAGGTTACTACCAAAATCCCAAAACCGTACTCCTTATAATGTGCTATACTCCACATTAATACATTATCATACATTTGGCTCTTGAAAGGCTATCACTATCTCATAATAATTAATTATCTTATCATTTTTCCCAGGTATGAATCAACAATTGTCCAAGAAATCATTAAAAGGATACTTCAAGGATTGAGTCGTAACATTTCAACTCTTTCCAAGGACCTTGTTGGAATTGAATCCCGTGTGGAGGAAATGATGAACATACTTGGTATTGGATTGGATGATGTTTGCTTTATAGGAATTCATGGTATGGTCGGAGTGGGTAAGACAACTTTGGCAAAAGTCATTTATGATAGAATATCTTACCAATTTGAAACTAGCAGCTTTTTTGCCAGTATTAGAGAAGAAACTAGAAATCGTGGTTTAGTTTCTTTACAAAAATGACTTCTTTCTAAGATCTTCGTGGAAAGGGCAATATATATAGAGAAACGCTTTACAACAGCCCTGTTGCTGTTGAGCAAAAAATAGCCCACCAACGGGTTGACTACACGTAACATGAAGGGTCTTAGCATAATAGAAGGGAAATCAGTTGATTACGTCCTGTTACTACACGTAATAGCAAAATTCACCGCTGGGAGACACCCTGCACCGAATACGTTCCCCTCCCTAAAAAATCTGATTTTCCCTCCGAGATTTTCCCTCCAAAACTGGCCCACTGTTAATTTGTAAGGGCAACTCCATTGTCAAGGCAGCTAGTCCTTTCTTAATCATGTCAATGGAGTTTTCAACTCATAAGTGCCTAAAGGCTTTTCCCTTTTTAAGCATTAGCTGACCCAATACCCAAAACTCGTATTTTCAAACCCAACTGAAAACTAATCGGTTTCCACACAACAACGTGCAAGGAGGTCCATGACCTAGACCCAGAAGCCCCAAAATAAAGCACCGACCCGGAAATTGACCTTGCCCAATGTCTCCAACATCGATTCCACCATAGGCTTCTTTAAAAGTTACAAAATAAAGAGAACCCAAAAAAAAAAATCAATTAACCGATCACTGATCGGACCAACTCTTCCAATTCAACGAATTCAACCCCAACCGATTCCAATCCCATCCTTCTTCATTCACAAAACCTGATGCACTGAAACCGAAACAAAAAACCTGATGAACAAGATGAGGGGGAAGTTTGGGTAAGGGATGAGATCTGGTGTAGGCAAGAACATAGTTAATCACATAATATGCTGACATGGAGAAATGAGATTGGAGGACTAGTTATGGCTTGTCTCTAGACCAGCTGGTCTCTAGATTTTCCCATATATATATGGGACAATCATGAGGGAATGAATATGATACGGAATAGACTATGTTATAGTAAAGTATTTTTAGTCCTTTATAATGTGGACAGAGAAGAACATCTAACAGCATTAGCAGGAAGCCATGATTGGTTTGGTCCAGGGAATAGAATCATTTTAACGAGCAGAGATAACCATCTATTGAAAAGACATGTAATGAATGATATCTATAAGGTTAATGAGTTGAATAATGATGAAGCATTGTAGCTCTTTAGTTTGGCAGCTTTCAAGAAACCCTACCCTAAGGAAAATGATGTGGATTTATCCAAAGGTTTTGTGAAATATACTTAAGGCCTTCCATTAGCTCTCATAGTTTTAGGGTCCTTCTTGTTTGGTAGAGGAACAAATGCATGGAAAGGTGCTTTGGATCAACTACAAGCAAATCCTAATAAAGGAATTTTAGATATACTTCAAGTAGGTTTTGATGGATTGGAGTATTTGCAAAAGAAACTATTTTTAGATATTGCTTGCTTTTTCAATGGAGAGGTTTTAGATAACATTTTAATGGATATATTAGCAAGTTTCAGTTACTACCCATACCTCAATATTGATATTCTCATGGAGAAATGTCTTATAACCATCTCATCTAAAAGGTTGAGGATGCATGATTTGCTACAAAAAATGGGTCAGTAAATAATTTATGATGAATCCCCCGAAGAGCCTGGCTGGCGTAGTAGATTGTGGCATTATAAGGATGTCCTTCACGTGTTGAAGAATAATACTGTAAGTGGACTAATCCAGATATAAATGTATAGTGTATTTTCATTCTAATTCTTAAGTTTTTTACAAATATTTCTCACACAATTTTATTGTTCTTGGTTTTCAGGGAACTGACATGATTGAAGGCATAGTGCTAAACTTACCTAATCAAAATGAGGAACGATTCAGTGTTAGAGCCTTCTCAAAGATGAAGACATTGAGAATTCTTAAAATTCGCAACACAAGTTTTGTCAACATGAGTTTTTCTAATCTCTCTGATACGTTATTGAATCTACATTGGCACAGCAGCCCTTTAAGATTCATGCCAACACATGGGTTACGGGTCTTAGAATGGTCTGAATATCCTTCAAAATCCTTGTCAAACAGTTTTCAAGCAGGCAATCTTATTGAACTTAGATTTCCATGCAGTCACATTAAGCAACTGTGGAAGGGAATTAGTGTAAGGTGTTTTCTTCTTGTTCTTCTTTCTACTAATGGTACTAAGCTCGTTAATGCTTTTTTTTTGTTCAATATTTATTGTTTTATACTAGAGTTTTGGGAGTTTGAAATGCTTTGATCTTAGTGTCTCTCAAAACTTGTTGGCCAGACTTCACTGGAGTCCCAAGTCTTGAGACACTAGAGCTTAAAGGTTGTACAAGTTTATCTAAGGTCCACAAATCTGTTGGTGTTCTCAAACGGCTTAGACAATTGAATTTACATGCTTGCAAACACCTTAAAAGCTTTCCAAATGAGATTAGCTTGGAGTCTCTTGAATATTTTTATCTTTCTGATTGTTCAAGATTTGAGAAGTTCCTAGACATTGTGGGAAACATGGCTTCATTGCGGTTACTTTATTTGGATGGTACTGCCATAAAGGAACTACCCCCATCATTTATGAGTTTATGCGGCCTTTCCATATTGTCTTTACATAATTGTAAAAAGCTCTCAATTTTTCTGAGAGTTATTTGTAGTTTGTCATCTCTTAAAATTTTGGATGTATCTAATTGCCTAGCACTTGGTGGAATTCAAGACATGAATGGTGAGGGGTATCTAGAACAATTGTATAAAGGTGGAACTGCTATCAAATTCACTAAGCTTTTTGCAATGCCAGAGTTTGGCTCAAATGATGCTTGCTTTACGCAAGAAATGTTTATGACCAATGATGACTCTATTGGGGCCTTCTATATTGGTTTTGATGACAGAGTCTACTACATTAGAAGCTTGAATCATGAAGAAAGTAGTTTGTAGACAAAAGGCTATGATGTTGTGAGTCCCTTTGATCTTTTCATAAGATGTTTTGTGGGAGTGGTTATTTATTATACTCCAATTAACATCATTTTGTTTTTCATTCTTTTTTGTTATACTCCAATTAACATCATTCTGTTTTTTGTTCTTACTTCACATGCGGGAAAGTAATTGTTTTAATCCCAAGGTAATGTGTGCGTCTTCCTTGGGAGAAGAAATTCCAGAGTGGTTCAACGTGAGAAGTTTAGGTTCTCATGTAACACTTCAAATCCATCCAAACTTAGATAATAAGAGTAAGTGGGAGGCATATGTTCATTTTACTGTTTAGGTAGAGAATTCAAATCCAAGGATCTTCAAGGGAAATCATCCTAACCAAGGCCACTTTGCTGAATTTTTTTATCATTTTGTGACTAATGAAGGTCCTCTAAAAGAACCCTTAGTCCTTCGTGCCCCCGAAGACCCTTCTGTAGGGCCAATTGGATTTGGGGTGTATCTACCAGCCAAGTGGTTTTTGGAGCAATCAAATAATTTGGATGGATGGAGCTACATTGGAGCATCATTTAAAACAAGTAGCTCGAATGTGAAGGTGAAAGAGTGCAGGGTGCTCCTTCTATCTCAACATCCTAATCCTGAAGAATATAATCCTCGTGGTTAAAAATTTGAAATTAAGCATCATCTTCGTTGTTATTTGGAAATGTGTAGTCATAATGTTATACCTATTCGTTTCTAAGGCATAGTAAGGAATTAAAAAATGTGAGGTGGATCAGTACTCCAGGTCAAGTTGTTTAAATGAATCCAATTCATCTATATATAGAGGCTTCATCAATTCTTAATGCCAGCGATTGGACAAGACGTTAATTTGAGAATGTAGTAGTGTGAGATTTGCAGTGCTCTATACGAGCTGTACATTAATTATGAGATACAACTCTTCATTCGAGTTGTATAAAAACGGTTTTTATGCTCTCCAATCACACATCACCACGTTGTGATTTCATTAATTACTTTACAATAAACTAAATCAATAAATCCTAAAATATGAGCCCTAAACTTTTATAAATTCTAATTTTATAATAACTCTTCTTATCATTCTATACACCAAACACCATATTTCTTTTATTTTATTTTTTTCTCTTTTTCATAAAAAGTATGCGATGTATGAATGATGAGCAGAATAACTTAATTAGTTTAGTAAAAACAAAAAAAACAATAAAATCTAAAATATATAAAATGTACTGTGTGAGATGATTTTGAGCATCCCTCCTAATTTTAATTTTAAAAGGCTTTGTAGTCACTATTCGAACTGCCACTTGGAGAGATCATCCAAATCTCACAGCCATTCGGGCGTATTAAAAGAAGAGCAGTGCTACTCTGCCATTCAGAGTAGTCTGCTACAACTAACCACCAGGCCAAAATCACCTTTTTATTTTTTTCAATTTTTTTATTCATATTTTTTTTATCATTTTAAAACATTTTTAAAAAAATATTAAAAACATATGAATATACTAATATTCACTTCCTTAAATATTAAGTAAATAAAAAATTAAAAAGTAAAATAATATACATGAGGTGTCAAAATGAGGGGTCAAATTGAGTGGGCTAAGTAGTATTTTTCTTAAAAGAATGTGCCAACTTTTTCCACCGTTAATATTTACAAAGTTAGCCATCAGTTTATCGGTCCCATCTAGGTCAGAGTTGACTGGCCAATCCTATTAAGACATTATTATTTTATTTTTGGATAATGCTAGGCGGCACCAAATGTGCTTCTCAAATTTGCACACTAATGTAAGTGATTTTTTTAAAGTATTTTTTTCAACATCCTTAATCATTAAGAAAAAATACAAATTCACTAATAATCATTTTCTTAATCACATCTCAAGGGCATACTTAGATTGAGATTAAACTACACCTGAGAGTTCAGGTGACTTGAATGCCTAAAAAATAGTGTATGAGAACCAGATATTTCATTGCAAACAGTTGACTAAAAGCAGTAGGGAAGGCATTAAGATGTGAGGGGTTTGAACCAGTGAGAAGAATATCATCTACATATAAGAGTAAAAAAGTAGTGCCTAGAGATGAGTGATATATGAAAAGTGAAGGTTTAGCAGAGCTATACTGGAAACCATAGGCAATAAGGAAGGTATTAAATTTATCAAACTAGACACAGGGGATCTGTTTTAAGCCATATAAGGCCTTGTTTAACTTGCAAACATAAGAAGAAAAAGTAGGATGGATATAACCTGGAGATTGGTAAATAAACACATTCTCCTGGAGATCACCATGGAGGAAGGCATTCTTGACATCGACTTGGTGAATATCCCAATGGTGAACAAGGGCAATATTGAGAATGATCCGGATGGTGTCGAGCTTGACTACAAGAGAGAATGTCTTTGTATAATTGACATAATCAATTTGGTGGAAGCCCTTGACAACAAGGTGAGCTTTCAACTAATTAAAAGTACAGTTGGCATTGATTTTGGTCTTGAAGACCCATTTGCAACCAATAACATCCATGTGAGGGGAACGAGGCACTAGTGTCCAAGTGTTTTTGTCTTGGAGAGCATGGATCTCATCTTGCAGTGCTTTGGTCCAGCCAGCATGGTTAAGAGCAAAGTGTATTCTCTTTGGTTCCTTGGGAAGGTCAACAACAGTGTGATAGTGGGCATAATTTAGGTTGGGTTTGCGGATCCCAGTCTGAGAGTGGGTTACCAAGTTGTGGCAAGGAGGATCCGAAATGAGTGGATCAATGGGCAAGAAGGGGGCTCGGCAAAGGGGGGAAGGTGATCATGTTGGGCACTAGGAGGCCCAACTCGGGGGTGAAGCCAGAGGAGATAGCTCCACAGTCGTCAAAGATGGTATAGGGGTGGCGCCAATCATGGGTGACGTGGAATCAGCTAGTGAAAAAAGTACCTGCATAGAAGAGACACTAGAGACACTTGTTGGGTTAGAAAGTGTAGAGCTTGGTGAATGTCAATCCATAAATGTTGATAAACTTTGGTCATAAGTGGGAGGGAGGTGGAGATTCCCAGGCTGTTTGTCTAACTAACAACTCTCACAAAGAGAGTAGTTTTTTTTTTCTTAGAACAGAAAAAAAAGCCTTGACAACAAAGAACTATAACTGTACATGCTTGGGATGTCTTAACCGTTGATGCCACATGTAATACCCTGCTCCTTCTTCTTACGTACGCCTCTTCTTTCTGACGTATGTTTCGTCTTGATGACGTAAGCAAATCCCGAAGGTAGAAATTATGTGATCATCTGCCCTTCTCACTAGCGACTGCAAGTCACGTTATGTGTGTCGAACCATGATGGCGTGTCTCGAAAGATATCGTGTGATTTCTAGGGCACGCCCAGTGTTTTAAATATGCTGGAAATATTTATAAGGATATTTCCATTTTTATTGAATTAAGATTGATCTTAAATATGACAATCATAATATTCTTGAAGAGCTCCAAAAATATTATAATTGCCGGAAATCATTTTAATATTATTATTAAAATGATTTCAATTATTTAAGATATTATGAGATTTAAATTATGTTGAGAACTTTTATTAATTAAAGGGTTTAATCCTTTTAAATATGTTAAGTGAGACTTCATCATTTTATTAATGATGAAGAATATTATTTTATAAACTAAAGTTAGTTTAAAATAATATTCTACCTTAACTCCTCTAAGCGCTTTTAATTAAGTTAATAGTTAATGCATTTTGAATCAGTGTTTTGATCCCTCGTCGTTAGATCATTACGTGGATCCCCAGACAAAGGGACTGGTTAAATACCCAAACCCCCTCTCTTTCTCCCTCATTTCCCGCAGCCCCCTCTCTCTCTCCTCCCTCTCCCAAGCATATGCAGTACGCGGACTCCCTCTCCATGCCGAAGCCTCCACGCCTCAGCCCGGCGCTGTCGTGCGTCACCAGCTCTCACTGCTGTCACCATTGGCCTCCTTTCCCTCCAGCAAGTCCATCCATGCCAGCCTCTCTCTCCCACGCTCTCGCTTCCTCTCCCTTGGAAATGCGAAGCCCAAACGAGCTCAAGGCCACTGTGTAGCCGTGCGCAGCCCAATGGCTCCACTGCTCCCACGGCAACCTCCCCTCCCACCGGCCATCATCCTTCACCGAAGCCAGCCCCTGTTACGCAGTCCTCCCTCTCCTTCCACGGCAAGTACCCGAAATGGGTCTCTCACCCATTTCCTCACCGTGCGCCGCCGTACACGGCCACCCACGACCACCCAGCACCACCACGGACCTCCCTCTTCCTCCCCCTTCCTCCTTCACGTGACCCGAGGCCCATAGCCTCTCTCCACCACATCGGTTTCCCCCTCATGCATGCACGGGTTGCATGTCCTCCACCGCCGTCATCAGCCTCCTCAGGTCGCCACCAAGCTAAGCCAACCACCCATGGCCCCGATCTGCCACCCACGAAAGCTCACACTCTCTCATTCTCCCACGGCTTCTCCTCCACTGTATGGCCAAATCCGCCACCATGGCGCCACCTCGACGCCACCACAAGATCCACCGCACCTCCCTTAGCCGAGCCCTAGGTCCAAACCACCACTTTATGTGGTGGGTAACCACTGCACGTGATGGACAGTCACTGCGTGTGATTGACCACCACTGAACACGGCTAGATCCGCTATGTTATGCTCTTTGCCATCATCACAAGGCCACCATGAGCCCTTCCAAGACTACACCTAGCTATCCAAACGCCTAAATAGTTAATGTGGATTAGCCGCCACGTACGACACTTCCGACATCATCGACTGTGACAATCAACGAGCAATGCACGGGTTATCCCGTCGATGGTATAACCCTCTATCCCTCGTATTTATGTTAGATATTGATTAGTTGACTAGGTTGTGGACTGTGCTGTTGGTATTTGTGGAGTTGTAGTATTGTGATGTGGTGTTGTGTGATGAAGTGTTGGGCACTCTGTGTAATGAAGTATTGGGCTTGTCTGTGTTGGATGGAGATGTGTTGTGTCGTGTAGTGTATTGGGAAGTATTGGGCGCTATTGGGAAGTGTGCTGTGATATGTTGTGGATTGTGTTGTAATGGTGGCGTAGCGTATGTGGAATGGAAACAGTACACACTGAGTGTACTCTATGTGTATGTGGCGTAGTGTATATGCGAAGGGAGTACAAGTGGAATGTACTCCATGTGATGGTGAGATGCACCATATGGCATGTATGCCATAGTGGTGATGTGGCATAACGCGCATGGAGTATATACAGAGTGTATTCCATGTAGTGGAGTGACGCATCCTATGGTGGATATGTCATAATGGTGATGTAGCGGGATGTGTATGAATGGAGTACATGTGGAATGTACTCCATTTGATGGGTGATGCACCATGTGGCAGATATGCCATAATAGTGATGTGGCGTAATGCATGTGGATGGAATACACAAGGAGTGTACTCCATGTGATATAGTGATGTACCATATGGCGGGTATGCCATAGTGGTGATGTGGCGTGGTATGTATGAAGGGAGTATACGTAGAGTGTACTCCACGTGGCAACGACACTCCGTGTGGCGTGTCGTAGAAATAAGAATGGTTATGTTATTTATGGGTGTGGAATGTGATGGGTAGTGTCAGGAACTGTGGAACAGTGTCCCGAAGTAGTTATGGCATAGCCTGTAGTGTGAGGTGACAAGTGCCACCATGATGGACTTATGGCTAGGAGTATGCGTGAAGTATCAGAACAAGTATAAGAGTGCGCAGCGGAAGCATGACTGAGGAATGTCACGAAGTGACATGACTACTGACAGTCGTGCTTCTAATGGGCGAAGTAGTGGAACAAATGTAAGAGTACGCAGTGGAAGCATGACTGGGCAACGTCACGAAGTGACGTGGTTGTTAGAAGTCATGCTTATGATGGGTGAAGTGTTAAAGTGTAGGAATGGCGTAAAGGGAACATGATGAGATGTCACGATGTGACGGGAGTACATGAGGAACTGTACTCGTGATGAGTCAGGAGTTAACATAGCAGAATGTTGGGTAACACGACAAGGTCACAGTAGCTCTGGAGCAATCTCGGGCTATGTGACGTGACATAAGGCGTAGTTTTGAATGAAGTCTTGTCGTGTTAAGTGTTGGGATGAACTATTAAAAGGAATGGGTAGCATGAAGAGTCATGCTGGCCGGGTTAAGAGAAGATTGGTATCGGAGCATAGCTCGTTCCTACGAGCAGGTGATCAACATGTTATATGTTGATCTTAGGTGATAAAGGGGTAAGGCACATGTGTAACATGGCGAGACACATGTGTCGGACGGATTCACCATATGTAATGGATAATCTGTCATGAGTACAGTTACACGGTGCTTGAGCCTCAGAGTTGGCTTAGAACCGTGTGGCTTTGATGGATGGGAATGAGGATTTAGTGTGGGCTAAGATGCACGAAGGTAGTGAAGGACGTATTATCTAAGATTGGGATACGTGATTTCCATTAGTCGGAATCATGTGTCGAAATGTGGTTGTAAGAAGAGTAAGACGGATGTCTTAGTGTCTTAATCCTAAGGTGAATCATGGGTTCACTTTAATGGATGAGCACTGGAGAAAAGACTTTGAGTTGGAAGATGTGGTGACCGTAAGTGGTCCCCGAAGGGTTCAACATAGTAAAGGGCACGTAAGTGCACAAGATAGAAGGAGAGTGTTCTAAGTGATATATAGTTCTATTTATAGTTCAAGTTGCTTATGCATTAGATAGAGAATGACGCTAAGGTATGTATATGCATGTAGGTTGCCATCTGACAAGCACATGAATGGACTGAATGACATGCAAGTAGCATGGAGTCCAGGTAAGTGTTACGTTCATACTCTTCTAGAGTCTTTATAAGATAAAAGAAAATGAAAAACGAAAGCTCTTCCTTTATGACGCTTTAAGAAGAAACTAAAGACGCTTTAAGAAAGAAAATGCTAAGTGTTCAAATGTATAAGTATGTACGGGCCCTCCTTGGCAGCCCCTATTTACACAACCAAAGTATTAATTGTATGCATGTGAATGGATGACCATACGCTGTATCTATTGTATGTATTTTCTAAGAAAATCCATAAACTGATGAAGATGCATGAAAGGCAAGACAACGGATGTTTTTGTGGATCCTACGAACCGATGCTCTCATGTGCGCCACGAGGTGACGCTCGTGGATGCCATGATTGACGACGTTCAAGGTGACGCTTATGGATGCCACGAAAGCTGACGTTTAAGCCCATGTATGTTCTTAAATGAAGTTTTGCACGAACGAACTGTTAAAGAAAGGATAGAACTGAAATGAATTGAAAGACGAAAAGATCATTTTCGAGCTTACGCCCCAAACGATATTTTCTCATGAAAAGAAATGTTTTCTCATGAAAAGAAAGGACTGTTAAATGAAAGAAAGAAATGAATGAAATCTCCAGCTCTTTCGAGCTGACATGAACGAATGAACGAATGAATGAAAAGCAAGAAGGAAAGAAATGAAAGCATGAATGTATGAAGATACGTAACGGCCACGTGAATGAATGAAAGGGTACCAATGAATGGGCAGATTGCAATGCCGGGTAAGTAGTACTGGAAGTGCACCCAGTGTTGTCCCTATGAAAGGGATTCCCAACCCGTGGCCACGAGCGGAATCCGGGTCCAAAGGAAGACCCTAACCCCAAACACACAGGGCGTAACAGTGTGTACTGGCCTATGAAAGTGATAAGAACGAATGGATGTATGCATGCATGTATGAACGCATGAATGCACAAACCTTTAAGAAATGGAGGCACTGACGGGGGACACATTTTAAAGAAAGGAAAGCCTTTTGAAGGGAAAACCCCATCCAGTGAAGTTTTCAAAAGAACGCATGCAAGCACGTAAACATGCACGAACTCTTGAAGAAATGAGGGCACTGAGGGGAGAAATCTTTTACGAAAAGGATGCCCATGTTTTAAAGAGAAAAACCCCGTCCAGTGAAGTTTTCAAACGAACGCACATAAGCACGTATGCATGCACGTAATAGTATGTACGAGTGATGAATGCATGAATAAAAACATATGTTGCTAGATTTTAACTGTATGAAGTAATGCTTACGAGTTTTTGACTCATTTTTGTTTTTATGCATGTCCCTCCCCCCACAGGAACTGCATGGTCGGGATGGACACGCCCATGGGAAAGAGCACGGAAGTCTAGGCATGAGTTTTAAACGTATGAGAGGCCTTTGATTATAAGATTTATGTTTTCCGCTGTAAACCTCTTTTATTGTCAAAGCACATTTTAATTTATAAACGTGAAGTCTCGTACCCTGGGTATGCAAGTGAAAAGTTTTAAATAGGATGATAATTCCCGTCGTCCTTTTATAAAAATATTTTGGAAAAAGTCCCACCACAAGGACGGGCGTTATACCACACTTCTTCATAAACAGTTCGAAATTGAGTGGAGAAGTGTGCTTCAAGTAGTAGGGACAGTACATATAAGTTACCCTTTTGTTTTCCATTCAACAATGTGCGATTATTAGCCCTTTCCTTAATAGAGAAACCAACACCATAAAATTCACAATTATAAGGATAATCAGTTGTAATTGGCTAATTGATAAAAAAAAATTTTGCCAAATCAAGAACAAGTAAAATATCTTTTAATTTAGAGCATCCTCATCTAGTTCCCTATATATTATTAGCCCGTGATATCTTGTTTCAGACTCCACGTTCAACACGTTTCTTGCCTGTTTTATTCACTGCATGCACGTCTCCCTTTTCATCGTTCTCTAGGGTTTTATCATTTTTCCTATATATATACATGTATAACCTCACTTCCAAGTAGAAATCTCCCTCTATCTGTCCGACATACAAACATGATATCGCTTTCACGTTTCAGAAACTGCCGTGCACTAACCATGGAAACCAAAAGCCAGCTCGCCCTTTCCAAAACTAGCCCACACGAAGCCATAACTAACCTGTATGTTTTAGCCCCACAAGCTATCTCTGCACCACCCTTGGAATAGATCAACTGTGAGCCAGACTCCCTCCACTGTAAACTCCACCACCATAGCACCCGAAGCCAACCACCATTGTTCATGACCTGCACCACTGCAAATCTCCATTGGAAGCAACGCTACTGAAGGAACCGCCCACAGCCATGACAAACATGAAATGGTCCATGATAGCCCACCGCTCAACCACCATAGCATCATCATGCACCACCATACCCCACATTGATCATCCTCGTTTTCCCCTGTTTTAGCTCCTTGAAATAGAGCAATGACAACCTTGTCCCCAACTCTTTTCAGTGCCACCAGCCATTGTAAGGAAATATAGTAGTGTGACTAAAAAAGCACCAAAAATGCCAGTGGTACACCCTAGGTCTACCGTCTTCCTCATGGTAAGCCATCGCTGAACATTTCCCACTACCTCTCCATCCCTTTTCTTTCACTATGTTCTCTCTCAAATCATTCTCCCTCTCAGTGCACAGTCACCCAGCCAGCCCTGTATCTCAACCACTTCGCAGCTTCTCTCACGGTGAGTCTTCGTCGCACAAGTACCCTGGTCTAGCGCATATCTCCCTAGGTTATATTTTTTGTCGTAAAGCTCCTTACATAGAGATGGTAGGGAAGACTAGTTTTAGTTAATATTACATTTTTTCCCTCAGTGTATTAAGCATGAGGGTTTTGAATTTAGATTTGAGTGGGGTCTGATGTTACAGTGGACCTCAGTTGGTTCCAGATGATTTGTACAACATTTTTAAGTGGGCCTAGTCTCACTTAATTTATGTGAGTACAAAAATTATGTTTCATAGAAATATTTTTTTAGAATTAATATATTAGTTGGAAGAGTTAAAGGATATCGATGAAATTTGGAAAGTAATGATATTTTAGCGTTTAGAGAATTTTAGACATCTAGGTAAGGTAGGTTACTTTAGTATTTCAGGTTTAAGTATCGAAATACGTGTTCGATTGAAAATTTACAAAATTACGTGACTATTTTATAAGTGATGATTGATTTTTGTTCAGCACTATTGTTGAAAAAAATTCTAAAAAGCTAAGAGTCTAGGTAAGCAGGGCTTTTATGCTAGACTTTGCATAAAAAATAAAATGGGCTCAGGTTGATTTTTGAAAAATATGCATGTTTTGTTATGAAAAGAAATTTCAAACTACCTCAGTTATTTATTTTCATTACTCATAAAATTATGTATAAGAATAAACTATTTTCTGACATGATTGGTGTATACATGAGCTTATTTTTTGCATTCGATTATTGCACTGAGAAAAATGAGAGAATATGAAAATTTGATAATTTTTGCATGTGACATGAAGATGTTCTGAATCTATTTTGAAAAATGTGAAATGATCTTAATTTCAATACTCTGTTTTGATATGATGTGGCATCTGAAAAACCTTTAGCATGACTTTCTGATTATGTTATGATTCTAATTCTGGTTTAGATATGGTAATTCTGATTCTGTTTTACTCTGATATGTAGCCCTATCAAGGGATATAATAACGACCTCTGTCTTGTCACGAGATATAATAGTGACCTCTGGCCCTGTCACAAGATACAATAGTGACATCTGGCCTTGTCACGGGATATAATAGTGACCTCTAACCTTACCACGGGATATAATAGCAGTTTTATGTTCTAAGTACAATCGCTTTAGCGTCATGGTGATTCATTGATATGATGCTCTGATATGATATGATATGATAAGAAGAAGATGACCAGTTATGTTATTCCAAAAGGGTTTTGAATATGAACAGTTTGATTTTGATTATGAATATTTTTGAACTTTCGCTCTGACATTTTTTATAACATGTTATGATTTCGCATTCTAAAAATAAAAAGTATTCTGTTCTGCATTTTGAACTCTATAAATGCTCTATAAAAAGTGTTTTTCATACAAGTATATGTTCTCTACGTACTAAGTTGTTGACAACTCACCTCTTATCTCCACATTATTTTTTAAATATATTTTAATGATTCAACTGGAGAACAAAAGTAGGAAGTTTTAGCAAGGTGTGATGATCGTAGAGGAATAAGTGTTCGAGGGTACAAGTACTTATTTGAGAGTCATAGTTAGTAAATTGATTATTTTTTGTTATTTTGATATGTTGAGTTAAGGATATTTTTGAGTCATTGGGGAGTTTTTAATTTATTTTATTGAGGATTTTCTTTAGTGTTTCAGTGGAGGGACAGATATTTGTTATATAATTGTGCTAGTGGAGAGGTTATTCAGTATTGGGAGCTAACATTCCGGACTTCCGGGACCGGGGCGTTACACATGAATTTAATAGTCATGTTAAATTGCATGATTTAAGTAAGGCATAACTAAAGTAAGTCATATCCATTCGATTTCGGTGCCGCAAATGTCATTTTCCCTTATAATTTGAGAGAAATTTTAGGGTTTTCACCCCAAACCATCAATTGCAATTCACAGCACAGAGCAATGAAACTGCACATAACAATGGACCAACATAGAGTGATGAAACTACACAGAGCAATGAAATAGCATGGTCGTAGTGGAACAACACAGAGCAATGAAACAAGAAGTTCGCAATGAAACAACACAGAGCAATGGAACAACACAAACCAATGAAATTGCACAGAACAATGAAACAACATGGTCACAATGAAACAACACAGACTAATGAAACAATATAGAGCAATGAAAGCACAGAGCAATGAAAGCACAGAGCAATTAAACATCACAACACAATGAAACTGCACAGAGCAATGAAATTGCACATAGCAATTCACAGCACAGAGTAATGAAACTGCACAGAGCAATGAAACATCACAGAGCAATGAAACAGCACAGAGCAATGAAACAAAATGGTCTCAATCCAACAAACATAGCAATGAAACAACACAAACCAACCTACCCTCACAGAGCAATTGAATAGCACAGATCAATCCAACAATAGGTGAAAATATCTAGGGTTTTTTTTTCATAATTTGCAATATATAGATTAGTGGAAAATAGCCCCAAATCTAAGCATAGAAAATGACAATCTCAGCACATGGAGGAAAACATTGCTCAGATAAATCTAGTGTTTTTTCTCCTATGTTGCAACTCACAAATCAGTGGAAAATATGCCTAAATCTAACCATAGAAAATGACTATTACAACAATGGAGGAAATAAATTGCAATAAAAATTTGAGAAAAACATTTATTCGAAGGAGATCTGAAAACTCGAAAGAAATCTAGGGTTTTTTGTCAAAACGTTGGATCTGAAAATTTAGCCATGGAGGAACCTTATTCTTAGTGAAATGGGATAGAGACGCTTAGTGCAAATAGTCATGGATGAAATTCCAAAATTGCATGAAGCTGAATCGTCAGTATGTGCGAATGAAAATGGGGGAACCCAGCAATGGAGGAAAGTGAGAGGGCATAGGGATACTTACAATGATAAACCGATGGAGAGGCTGACGTCGATGGTGGTTGCGATGCTAGGGAGGGGTGAAAACAACGAAGGCACCCAATAGTCGAAGGGAGGGAGACGCGAGAGCAAGGAACAACATCCAACGAAAAGAACAATTTGGGATGTACAGTACTGTAGCATCCGAATTCAACCACCCTATTTTAGGGATTAGGATGGA
The DNA here is from genome assembly GCF_001411555.2 of Juglans regia. Lineage (NCBI taxonomy): Eukaryota > Viridiplantae > Streptophyta > Magnoliopsida > Fagales > Juglandaceae > Juglans > Juglans regia. The sequence continues at coordinate 16,246,740 of NC_049911.1, read as the reverse complement.
GGAGAGTTTGGGGTGAAAAGCCTAAACTTTCCTCCAAATTATAAGGAAAAATGAAATTTAGGATATCGAATGCGAATGTTCTTAATCATAGAGTCTCCACTACGAACAAAAGTGTCACCAATGTGTATCATTTCGTGAAGACTACCTTCACCAATTAGAAATGCATCACTACTAAGATTGAAAAGCATATTTGAATTATTTTTCATGTAGGCAGAAGCATCGGTGTTTGCTGTCCATTCAGCATCATGGGTGCCATTTTCAAGAGTCATAAAAGTTGGGTCCTTCCCTCTCGCAGGGGATGGTTGTGTGCTTTGTCCCTGACAAAGCTTTTGTCTCTTGGACTATAGTCTATGGAGCTTGGTTTTGTTTCTCATGGCGGATGACATTACCCTACGTTGGTCTTCCTTGACGTTAATAGATGTGGAACAGCAGGCAACAATACTACCAGAGGCTATGATAGAAGCAACAAAGATTAGAGGGAGCCATTGCCTTCTCGGTCTAATCCTGAATGACAGAACTACAAAGTGGGAAGAAATCAAGAGCAAAATGGCAAAGGTATGCAATATTACTGGGTGGGTAGCCTTCACAGAACTGGGATCAAAGAGGTATCTCATGGAGTTCCAACTAATCTCAGACAAGGAGAAGGTCTTACAAGGGCGCCCCTGGCCCTTTGACAGACTTCTCATCTGCCTACAAGAATTTGAGGGGAGCTTCCCCCAAGAGAGGTGTAGTTTACCTCAGAACCATTCTAGGTGCAAACCCACAACCTTCCCTTCGAGGCCATGAACAAGGGGATGGGAGAACGCATAGGTGCAGCCCCTGGCAAGGTGCACAAGGTGGAGGTTGATGCTTAGGGTGATGGGTGGGGAAGTTTCCTACGATTCCAAGTGGACATTAACGTAACTAAACCTCTGCTTTGGGGTAGGCTGCTTTATCATGGAGGTAAGAACATTTGGGTTCAATTCAAATACGAAAGGTTCCCCAAATTATATTTCAAGTGTGGCTAGATGAAACATGAACGAGGGAAATGTCCAAAATATAAACATGACCGAGGGAAACATGACTGGCGGTTCATCAGAGTCTTCCTGGGGAAGTCTTTTCCGGGAACATTGAGGTGATAAAGGGGCTAGGGAAGTGGACAAATCTATGGCTCAATCAACAACAGAGGATTAGGCTTCGAGCCATGAGCCAGCACCCCAATTTCAGGAGCCAACACCCCAATCTTAGGGACCAGATGCACCTCGTAGCCACTTGATCCATGAGGACCTACTACCTGCCATAGCAACAAAAGGCTATGGAACCAATTTCACCCCTGGAAATTCCCAGACCCCAGGAACTATTAATGGAAGTTGTGAGGATCCAAGTTTTTGTCTAGAAGCTGAGGCACGAAAGGCCAACAACATAAGGGAAGCAAAACTGCCAATTCCCCTCCAGTTTGCTTCTCCACAAGTTGACATGCTAACAAAAACCCTTTATGCTCCTGTAGGAAACAAGTGGAGAAAAAAAGCTAGGATGAAGAACAATGCTCTATCTGACATATCAAATCTCCCAAAGGCCCTTAGAGGAACAAGAGCTTCCAAAAGAAATGGCGATGCAATGGTATACTCTACTAGCACCCCTTTCAAAAGAAACCTAAAAAAATGCTCAACCCTGCAAGGAGTTTACTTCTGGCCCCAGTGGTGGAGGCTGCTCAGCAGCCCCACCTCCCCAAATGAATTGCAAAAGCTGGAATTGTCGGGGGCTTTGTGAAGTATTCAGTGCAACACTCGTCTGCCTCATCCTCAAACCACAGGCCCCTCCTCATACAGATTCATGATAAGTTTGAATCCAAAAAGGTGGACAGGATATTCGGGTACGAAGTAAGCTAGAGTAAACAAAAAGGTTATAGGGATACCATAAAATAGTCATGGGAGAACTCCACAAGGTAGCTTGACTCACTCCATAACACTCTACAAAGCCTACAAGGCTGTAAAAACAGCTTGAAATGATGGAGTCAAAACATGCACAGAAATCAAGGGGAGCTGCTGAAGTCGAAAACAGAAAGACTCAATACCTTGAAAGAGTCAAATGAGGGGCACCTCTATGTTGAGATAAAAACCCTTCAAAAAGAAGTGGATCTCCTTCTTGAAAACTTGAAATTGCAACAAAGAGACAAGCAAACCTGGCTTAGAGAAGGGAACAGAAATGCCTCCTACTTTCACAAGTGTGCCAGTCAAAGGAAAAAGCATAATGGCATCAAGAAGATCCTAGACATGCAGGGACTTGAACACAATAACCAACAAGACATCAACAAATCCTTCCAACAATTTTTCCAGGATCTGTTCACCTCTTCAAGTCCAACTGGCATGACAGTTAAGCAATTAGACTAAAATTCAGACATTTCTTCAAGATCATTCTCCCTCGTATCTACTCATGATAGGAAACTTGTGAACATATTCTTCCATCTCTCTCTAGTTTAACAATATAACATGCAATACTATTTGTTTGACAATCTAGACACAGAACATGAAGATATTATTTGTAGTGTTTTTTTTATAGATGCGTGTGACATTGCATAAATAATCTTAGACCCGTTTGGGAATTAGTGTACATTTATACGTCCAATAATTCCTGAATTGTCCAGTGTAGACAGTTTGAGATTATATTATTTGTATTGTACAGTAGAGGAAGACACCGAAATTTCATATTAAACATGGAAAGTAGAAGTAACAAAAATGTGTTCTTCCATCTCTCTCTAGTTTAACAATATAACATGCAATACTATTTGTTTGACAATCTAGACATAGAACATGAAGATATTATTTCTAGTGTTTTTTTTATAGATGCGTGTGACATTGCATAAATAGTATAATCAGGGTAAACTGTAAATAGTTATGGCCTCCACACTATGTGCATTCCACACACAGTTAGGATTCTTGATATATAATTTTCCGTTCTTCCATATTGACCAGGATTCCAGATGCTAATTAGCATAAGCTTGTTCCTCTCTTGTTCAATGTTGTTATAGTGTCATGAGTTGCTTACTAGCTTATTGGTTCCTTCAAATGTTACTTTTGGTCATGTTGTTCTACTGTAACAGTTTGGTTCAGAAACAATTAATTCTCATGCATAATCTTTAATAGGCCTCTGTTTTGTCGACCAATTGCTTACCTGCTTTATATGCCATTTGATTGGAAGCTGAAATGCGAGCAGCTGGATCTTATATGGGGAAGTTGTTAGCTAAAACTACTTCCCCTCATACAGCACATGCGACAAGTATTTTTCATAATGTAGCATCTTTCCAATCATAAATATAACTAGCAAGACGGTGCCTTGATTATTTTTTAGAACTTTCTCCTGCCTTTGGAAGATTGTGGTCTACTTTTACGTATAGAATGATTGTTTTTGGATTCAGTTGATGGATACATCTTTTATCTTTATATCCTTTTCTCCTGCACTGTGAGAAATTTGGGTTAAGTTCTTTGTGCAATTTTTTAATACACTTGACCTCGCAATGTTGAGTACTGTGGAGTTTGGTCCACACCGCTCGAGTGGAGTCTCTAGTTGCTTGAGCGGAGGCGTCACAGAGACTTCGCTCAAGACCTGATCGACAGTGAGCTCGAGCGGATGCGAGACAGAGAGTTCGCTTAACCTTACTTGACATATCGCTCAAGCAGAGTTCAAGTCAGAAAGTTTGCTCATGAGTCGCTCGACACATGGCTCGAGTAGTTGACAGGAAACAGGATCGCTAGAGGCTCGCTCGACACGCCGCTTGAGCGAACATCGCTTTTGTTGAAATATTAGGATCTCTGTCCTGTCCCCTATATATTTGTGTTTTGTGGTTCTGTGGTTGTACAATGTATGCATAGTAGTCGCCCAACTATTGTATTGTGATTCCTTAAGTAATAAAAATCCTCTTAAGCTCCCGTGGACGTAGACAAGTTTCCTTACCACGTAAATCTTGTGTCGTGTGATTGTTTGATTATTCGTTTCACATTTACTTTCAATTTTTGTCATCATTTTTTCACAACAATTGGTATCAAGAGCCAAGGTTCAGGTATGAGGAAAAACTATGGTTGGAGAAGAAGTGACAGTTTCGAGAATTGAGAAGTTCGATGACACAAAATATGGTTACTGGAGGATGCAGATAGAGGACTACCTCTATGAGAAGAGACTTCATCTTCTATTGTTGGGGAAGAAGCCAGACAACATGGTGGCTGTTGATTGAAACCTGTTAGATAGACAGGTTCTGGGGGTTATTCGGCTAACCCTATCGAGATCTATTGCACACAACATCATCTAGGAGAAGACGTTTGTGGATCTCACAACGGCTTTGTAGGGTATGTATGAAAAGCTGTAAGCAAATAACAAGGTATACTTGATGAAAAAGTTATTCAATTTGAAGATGGTAGAAGGTACGTCTGTTACACAACATTTGAATGATTTTAATACTATCACAAATCAATTGTCGTCTGTTGAAATTGAGTTTGATAATGAGATACTTGCATTGATACTATTGACCTCACTGCCAAATAGTTGGGAGGCCATGAGAATGGTTGCCAGTAATTCTATTGGGAAAACTAAACTGAAATATGATGACATATGCAATTTTATTTTGGCTGAGGAGGTGCGTAGGAAGGATTCAGGTGAGACCTCAAGTTCGAGTTTAGCACTGAATGTTGATTCTCAGGTAAGATCATAAGACATGAACTCAAATAGAGGCAAATCAAAATTAAAGAACAGGGGCAAGAGCAAGTCAAAGCCTGGGCAGCAGGCAACTTGTTGGAACTATGGCAAGGCTGATCACATAAAGAAGAACTGTATAAATCTGAAAATGACGTAAAATGATAGTGCTACTATGGTAGCTAAAGAAGTACATGATGCACTATTACTTGCAGTTCATAGTCCAGTTGATAACTGGATATTGGATTGAGGGGCTTCTTTTCACCTATCTTCCCATCGAGAGATAATGCAAAACTATGTTGCTAGTGATTTTGGGAAAGTTTACCTGGCTGACGGAGAGGTGTTGAACGCAGTGGGAATGGGAGACATTGATATTGCACTCCCTAACAAGAACAAGTGGACCTTGCAGAAGGTCAGACACATTCCTAAGTTAAAGAAGAACCTCATCTCTATTGGGCAGCTCGATGTTGTGGCCATTCAGTACTATTCTCAGATAGCACCTGGAAGGTTAATAAATGGGCATTGGTACTAGCTCAAGGTAAGAAAACTGGTACTCTATATATGACTACTAGTTTAAATAACACTGTTGCTACTACCGTTGCAAAGAGTACATCAGATTTGTGGCATTGTAGGCTTAGCCATATGAGTCAAAAAGGCATGAAAGAATTACTGTCTAAAGGCAAGCTACCACAACTGAAGTCAATTGATCTCAGTATGTGTGAGAGTTGTATTCTGGGGAAGCAGAAAAATGTTAGTTTCTTGAAGAGTGGCAGAACACTGAAAATAGGAAAGCTGGATCTTGTGCACACAGACGTGTGGGGACCTTCTCTATTGGCATCTCTTGGAGGTTCTCAGTACTACGTCATGTTCATTGACTACCACAGCAGGAAGGTATGGGTTTATTTTTTGAAGCATAAATCTGATGTATTTAATGTGTTCAGAAATTGGAAGGCCCTAGTTGAGACAGAGACATACTTAAAGCTGAAATGCTTGAGGTCTGATAATGGTGGAGAATATATTGATGGAGAGTTCAAGGAGTATTGTGCAGCTCATGGTATCAAAATGGAGAAGACCATTCCTGGGACACCATAGCAAAATAGAGTTGTTGAATATATGAACAGAACCATTAATGAGCGTGCTAAAAGCATGAGGCTTCATGATGGATTACCACCTACTTTCTAGGTAGACACAGTCAGCATTGCTGTCTACCTGATAAATAGAGAGCCATTAGTTCTGTTAGATTGTGAATTGCCTAAGGAATCTTGGAGCGAGAAAGAGGTCGAATTTTCTCATCTTAAAACTTTTGGTTGTCGTTCTTATGTTCTTGTTGATTTTGATTAAACTTTAGGCTAAGTCAAAGAAATGCTATTTCATTGGTTGTGGAGACGAGGCATTTGGCTATCATTTCTGGGATGAGCAGGGTCAGAAGATTATAAGGAACATGAATGTGATATTCAATGAGAAGATTATGTACAAGTCCAGTACAATTGCTAAAACAATTCCTCAGGAGTCTGAGTTTGTGAGACCTGAGGCTTCAGTGCAGTGCAATGATAGGAGTGATGGAGATAGTGGGCCCAGTGCACCCATTCCTAGGTTCCGCAGTCAGATCCAGAGTCGTCCACACCTACAGCTGCAGTTCCAGGTCTGTTAGGACTATTCGTCCCCCACAACGTTTCTCACTTACTTTGAATTACATTCTATTGACAGATGGTGGAGAACTACAGAGCTACAAGGAAACTTTGCAAGATGAAAATTCTAGCAAGTGGAAGCTGGCTATAAAGGATGAGATGGATTTCTTGTTAGGGAATCAGACATGAGAGTTGAAAGAACTTCCATAAGGGAAGAAGGCACTTCACAACAAGTGGGTGTACCGGGTGAAGACTGAGCATGATGGCAGTAAAAAGTATAAGGCCAGACTTGTTGTAAAAGGCTTTCAGCAGAAACAGGGTATTGGATGGCAAAAAGGAGATTTCAAAGATGAGTTTACCAGGATGAGCATGAAACTCTACATATTAATGCTGTACGAAATTGCCCATTACACAGAATACTTTAGATTAACCCGTGTTGAGCATATTGATATCCCTGTGATGGGGATGGTGAAGAATATACTAAGGTGCTTTTGAAGAGAGAGAGATAGTATGTAATGGATCTTAAATTGGAAGTATATATCTGAATTTCTCAGTTGAAAAACATGGCACTTTTCAAACCTGATTGAACACATTGATTAAAGTGCTTGAACAAAGGGGGAAATAACTAAGGATTAAAAGTCATACCCTGAATGCTGAAAGTTACCTCAACCTGCTTAACATGCTGAAAGCTCAGCTTTTGCTAACTAGTATAATCAGGGTAAACTGTAAATAGTGATGGCCTCCACACTATGTGCATTCCACACACACAGGATTCTTGATATATACTTTTCCATTCTTCCATATTGACCAGGATTCCTAATGCTAATTAGCATAAGCTTGTTCCTTTCTTGTTCAAGAATTATGATGGGAGATGGCACAAGAACTAAATTCTAACATGACATATGATGTGGAGATAGAGCTTTGAGGGACTTATTCCCTGTTGTGTTCATAATTGCCCATGGGAAAGAAGCTTCAGTGGCAAAACCCCATGGAGACAGATGGTGATTTACTCTAGTGAAATGTGAGTTTCACTAGGGCGGTCCAAAATTGGGAAGTCAGCAACTTCGAAGATTTCTTCCTAGTCATATAGTCCGTAAGACTGAGCACTCAAAGACCTGATACTTTGTGGTGGACACTACCAGAAAGGTACATTTTAGCTCGCTCTTTCTATAAGGCCCTCACACAACCGTAGAACAATCACTTTCCATGGAAAAGAATTTGGAGAAACAAGGCCCCTCCTTGGGCGGCATTTTTTGCCTATACAGCGTCTTTGGGTAAGATTTTGACAACAAATAACTTACGGAAACTCGGGTTGGTAGTGGTAGAATAGTGCTACATGTGTAAAGAAAGTGGAGAGATTCTGGACCATCTTCTACTACATTATGAGATTACTAAAGCTTCTGGGTCAATGTATTCAGAAGGGTAGAGCTAGCCTCAGTTATGCCTGCTATAGTGGTTAAGCTTTGACATGTTGGGTGAACCTCAGCGGCATCCCACAAATTTCAGTCGTGTGGAAGACGATTCTCATATATGTTCTATTCTGCATTTGGAAGGAATGAAATAACATGATATTTGAAGACGGGGAACCCTTTTTCAGTACCATGTGGAAATAGGCATCTAATGCGCATGAGTATCATCCATATAAAGAGAGACAGGTTTGGTACTCCAAATTTCCCTGAAAATATTGATCTTGGACATGATGTCCTTAATTTCCAAGTCTTCCAAGAAATGAACACTATCAATTAGATCTTTGAGAGATGAAAATAGCTTTGCACCCATGTTTTACATTTTTCATCCAATGTTACTAAAATTGATACAACGATTTAATGATCTACTACAAAATATATAGTTGTAATGTCTGCATGAACTCGTTAAGATCCGAGGTCAAAGTTGTGACACGTTACCTATTTTTCATCCGTATTAACTGTCAAAAAGTCAGGAAGGGTGCTATTTCTTCTTCTCTTTTTAGCAAGTAATTTTGAAACCATTTTTTTTGGAGTTCCTTTTTTTTTTTTTTTTCTTTTTGAAAGAAAACATTCATCACATTAATCAACAAAGGAAACAATTCAATCATGTACAACATAATACATAATTTCAGTGGGCTCTTCTTCAATCCAAACAATTTCCTCATTCCTCTGTAAACCCAACTTGGCTAGAATGTGAGCTACCTGATTTGCTTGCCGTTAAACATACTGGAGCTTCCTTTGAGCAGACTGTCCAAAAACAACCTTCAGATCTTCCACCTTTTGGCCATACCATGAGCAATTCTCTGCTGGATTCTGAATATCAGTAACCAAAGTCAAGGAATCCCCTTCAAACACTACCTTATTAAACCCCAGCTCTACACACAAATCAGTAGCCCTTTCTAGAGCCATAACTTCTGCATGTAAAGGAGAGGAAATAAAGTCTCTAGACCAAGCTGCTACTGCTAATAACTCTCAATTGTGATTTCTAAAAACACATCCCCCTCCCATTCTCTTACTGCTGTCCTGAAAGGCTGCATCCCAAATAGCTTTTATCCAATCTTGTTCAGGTCTGCACCATTTAACCACTCTGCTACTAACAGTTTGGCCTTCACTTTGCCTTAGAGTTGAAGCTTGAGCTGCTTGGAAATTCTCCAATTCTAATCTTGCACCCTGCCATAGTTTCTTAGGATTAACAAATATATCTTCAAACACCCACCTATTTCTTCTCAGCCATAACTTCCTAAAAACACAAGCTGTAAGTTCAAGTTCAGAAACAGTTAAACAGTCGGACAACTTCTTCCAAGTAAACACAAAATCAATCTCAATAGTTTTAGATTTATGCAAAAAACTCTCCGAATCAGCCAGACATCCATCGCAACCCCACAAGACCACAAGACATGGTTGCTTGTCTCAGCTTGTTGGTTACAAATAGGGCAAGCTTCATTATCAATAACCTTCCTTCTGTAAAGATTGCTTCTAGTAGGAAGAGTCTCATTAACTGGCCTCCACATAAAAACTTTAACTGCATTAGGAACCTTCAAAGCCCATACCTTCTTCCAAAGCTCAGAAAAATATTGCTGATCAGAACACCTCCCCCCCCAATTAAATTTTTTTTTTCTAACACTGCAAATGATAGGCTGATTTAACAGAAAACAACCCATTGTTGGTAGGACCCCAATACAGCTTATCCTCAGAACCCCTTCTACTCACAGTCAAACTTTTAATCACTTCAGCTTCTTCCACCAAAAAACCTCATCAATTAAAGAGACATTCCAAGAACCTCCAAGTAGAAGCAATTTGTCAACTGTATCCTCCCTATGCAAACAATAATTAGGTGACTAAACCATATGAGTGTTAGGGACTGGCAGCCACTAATCCATCCAAATCCTTATTTTTTTACCATTGCCCACCCTCCAACGCATATACTAACCCAGCAACACCATTATACTTCTCCAAATCAAAGACGAGGCAGTACCACTTTTTGCACTTAGAATATCCCCACTTCTATAATATTTATCTTTCATTATTCAAGCCACCAAAGAAGACGGCTTTGTCAGAAGTCTCCAATATTGCTTTGCTAACAAAGCCTGATTAAAACTGACCATATCTCAAAACCCCATACCCCCATAATCTTTAGATAAACTAACCTTGTTCCACTGTTTCCATTGAATCTTATTTCGGTTTGTCATGTGACCCCACCAAAATCTAGCTATCAATTGAGAAATCTGTCAGGACAGCTTCAAAGGTAACTTGAATACACTCATAGCATATGCAGGTAATGCTTGCAAAACAAATTTTATTAAAACTTCCCTACTAGCCTGAGAAAGAAACTGATTTTGCCAATTATTGATACATTTCTTCACTCTATCCAAGATGCTACTAAAAGCTTTACATCTAGATCTACCCACCATCGAGGGCAACCCAAGATATTTTTCAGCATCTCCACAAATTCAAGCCCCAACAGTTTGAGTTAAAACCTCCTGTCCTTCCCTACTTGTGTTTGAACTAAAAAACAATGAAGTTTTTTCCAAAATTAATTTCCAACCAGAAGCCATTTCATATGTATGCAAAAGACCTTCCAAAGCTAACCATTGATCCTTCTCAGCCTTGCAAAAGATCAAACAACCATCAACAAATAGCAAGTGGTTAATACTTATGCCTCCCTTACTAACCTCCACTCCTATGAGGACCCCTCTTGCCTCAGCCTTCTGAAACAGGGAAGATAGGCCTTCTGCACATAATAAAAAGAGATAAGGGGATAGAGGATCCCCTTTCCTAAAACCTCTAGAAGGGTGTATTAGATTGATGCTCTACCCATTCACTAAAATTGAATACTTAACAGAAGAAACACAGACCATGATTCTATCAACCCACTTCATGCTGAAACCCATTCTTAACTTAACAGCTTTTAAATAAGACCATTCCACCCTATCATATGCCTTAGACATATCCAATTTAATAGCCACACTTCCTTTTTTTCCACTTTAATCTGGTTCTCGTAGTATGAATAGCCTCATAAGTAATCATAACGTTATCTGAAATTAAACGACCTCGAATGAAGGCACTCTAATTGTAGGAAATAATCTCAGGTAAAATCTTTTTTAACCTGTTTGCTAGTGTCTTAGCCATTAGTTTATAAATCACATTACAAAAACTAATCGGTCTAAAATCACAAACAGATTTAGGTCTATCCACCTTAGGAATCAAAACCAAATTGGCCTTATTCATTTCAACCTCAAAAATACTAGAATTCAAAAAATCCAGAACCACATTCACAACTCTATCACCCACTATACTCCAATAATCTTGGTAAAAACAAGGGCCAAAACCATCTGGGCCTGGGGATTTAAAAGGAGCCATTTGAGATAAAGCCAACTCAACCTCCCATCTGTCAAAAGGTGCATCCAGTGTATGGGACATTTCACTAGTTATTTTACAACTCAGATCAGCTAACCCTTCCTCAATTAACACATCAGATGGATTAGTAGAACAGAAAACACTAGCAAAATGATTCTCAAAAGCGTTTCAATTACTAACCTGGCCTGTCCTTAAAACAACATTAGAATCCTGACCTCCATAATTCGATTCCTTCTCCTTCTCTGAGTAGCACACAAGTGGAAAAATCTAGTGTTTCTGTCACCAGCCTTATACCAATTTACTTTAGCCCTTTGTTTCCATCTCAAATCTTCATTCTCTAGAAGCAAACCAACCTCTTTATGTAAGGCTCTAATAGCATCCACATTATCTACCCCTTCTCTATCTTGTAATCTCTTCAAATGAGCACTCTTCACAGTTATCAATTTCTCGACTTCTGACCTCTTGGATCTGTTCCAGTTACCCAGCTCTTCACTGCACTACCTCAAAGAAGCTTGTAATTTATCTTGATTAGAACCCCTCTCAGAACTATCCCTCCAAGCTTTTTCTATAACTCGACCACAATCCTCTTCTTTTGACCAACAATCCTCAAATATGAAAGGTTTGAATTTCCTTCCCATACCCCCACCATTTGAAACCAAAGAAACCAAAAGGGGAGCATGGTCAGAACATCTGGCCACCATTGTATCCACTAGTATTCTAACACCTTTTTCCTGCCATATCTTATTGATAAAAATCCTATCTAACCTTTCCTTTGTGAAAGTCCAATCTGAATGACTATTACTCCAGGAAAAAAGGATTTCCACGACACCCCATATCTATCAAACTATTTTGATCCACAACCACTGAAAACCTTCTCATTTGCAATTCAAATCTATCTCTACCTCCCACCTTCTCAGAAGAGAATAAAATCTCATTAAATTCCCCAAATAAACACCAAGGATAACGACCTGGATTTAATCTATGTAACAAATCCCAAGATTGAACCCTTCGGCTAATTTGAGGATCCCCATAGAAGCTAGTGAGCATAACCTTCTCCATCTGATCCAACCCATTAACCCATCCACTAATATGTCTTAATGAAAAATTATGAACTGTAAACCCCAAATTCTCTTGCCATAACATAACAATACCTCCACTTTTACCCACTGGATCTACTGAAAATTAACAATCAAAACCCAGCTTTCTCTGAATATGTTCCATTTTAAAGGCAACAAGCAGTGTCTCCATAAGAAACACTACCTTGGGAGACTTATCTTTCACCATTAGCGAAAGGTCATGAACTTTCCGAGGGTTCCCAAGCCCTCGGCAGTTCCAACTAAACAGAATCATAATTCTCGGCGAGGTTGGCTGACAGCCTCTGTCTATAGCACCTCAATTGAATCACTTCGGTCCTCAACCACAATTTTTTATTTTTTCCACAAGGAGACATCATCTTTTTCATCATGTAAGAACAATCTAGCTCTTTTCTCATGAGAGAAGGATACAGGAGACTGACTAGGAGGCCCTTGCTTTCGGGCCTTCCTCTTCCATTTCTTACTACACGGTATATCAGCTTGTTGAGGTGAGGGAAGCCGAACACCATCACTTACTGCTACAGCCCCTTCTTTTGCAAGCCCATTTTGATTCTTCTCCACTTGGGAAATTCGTTTCGAAAGTTCTGGTAGCAGGGAGCTTTCCAATATCGGAACCCATTGTACGGCTACATTCAACATGTTGGATTGGATATGGGCTTGAAACCACAAGCCGAGGCCCAATTAAATCCCTAGCCCATTTATCTAAACTCTCTCTTATCAAAGTTTCCCATGTAATGAGCTTAGAGTCAACGACAGTTGTAATTGCCACCTTCTCGTTTTCCTTGTTAACTTCCGCATTCGGTAACTGATCAACCACCTCTAGAGATTTCGCAACTACCACAACATTGTCAGTTATCCCTTGAGTTTCGGAATCCTCTCCCCCCATCCCAAAACCGATACTTTCCTCACCCCACCGATCCACCTTCCTGCGTCCCAGATTTTGGCCCCCGTCCTTAGGTGCACCAGAAGAAGGCTTCGTAGAGCCTTCATGGCTATTTTTCTCGAGCCCTCCTCTTTTGCCTCCATAGAACCTAGCCCGTAACCAACTTCTGAATTGCGTTCCACCTTTCTGCTTTATAGTGTCTGGGGAAATACATCGATGTTTTCCATGAAGCATACGACCACATGAAAAATAAATACAAGGAAGCTTTTCCCATTGGATAGGAATGCACAACCTCTGTGAATTATATTGAAATGTTCTTCCCCGAGATACAGGTTTACATAAATCCACCTCAACAAGAACTTGAAGAAAGGGACCCCACCCAATGCCATCATCTGGAATATCGACCTTAAGCACTCTGCCAATCGACTTACCAATTTGTTAACCAATAGCATGAGTCATACAACCCATTGGAAGCCTGAAAAGCTGAATCTAGAAACACTCAGACGTAAGATCCATAGCATGAGGTGGAGTGCTCAGACTGACTAGTTTGAGGACTAAAACTGAATTATCAAATAACCAGGGTCGACCAGACAAGACCCTATCTCTATCCACCGTAGTGACAAAGGTAATAGAAAGCAAATTGTCTCCTATTAACCGAAAGACTACATCTTTGTTAACCTTCCACAACTTTAACATCGTAGTCTGGAGTACCTCTAAACTAATCCGTCTGTCTACACACACCTTCCCAATTAAACTCCTTTTTATGCAGTTACACAGTCAAAATCCACATGCTCAATATCAATCGCAGCACTCTCATCTTCATTGAGATCAATTTTATTCCAATCCTCCTGCAACTCTTCCATCATAGTACATTACCTCACCTAGAAGTGAGACAATCCTTCTTATTCCGATGAATAAGAATACTAGAGAACCTTCTCCTCTATCGCCGACCAATTATTGATGTTTCTAATGATTGCATGAATCTGTTCTTTGTAAAAATTTATACACTATATATCTTGACGTGGACATGTTGGGACCCATCCATGTACGAAATCAGAGATAATCCCCACCGTTGTTTTTAAATCCATGTAAAAAAACAATCATGTATTTTCATACGTACAATTAGCTTTTCTAGCTCGACGGGGCAATTCACTGAGAAAGTTGACAGCTAGTGTCATAGCCGTCAGCACAGTTTCCTCTCCAGGGACCATCAATTCTATGATATTCCTAGTGATGAAATCAGACAGTAGGCGTTGCATCTCGCTTGATTCTTCGATATCCCGCAGTAACACGTCCACAAAATCAATCTCGTTTGTATTTCTCAGAGCTGTTTTTCTTTCTTCCACGATCCTCCTCACCACCTTCAACATCCTCTCCTTAGCCTACATGCACAGGCCGTAGTTCGTGAACTTCACCTTTGGTGAAGGAAAGAAGACCAACTTTGGTTTTCCTCATTGAAACCAAATGTAAGAGAGAGAGAATTGAAAATATATTCAATCACAGTTATGTTATTGACAGTTTAGAAAGAAGTGGGGTATTGCATTTTTCTGAAGGAAATTAAAAGCTGAATTGGTCTCTTAACTACAAGAAACGTGGTATTAAAGGTTAAAGTTATTTCGAGCGACTAATCTTTAGCCGCAAAAAGTGATTTTTTTTACTATAGCCACATTTTCTTTTCATAAAAAAAAAATTGCCACAAATACAAATTTTTGCAGCGACTTTTGTTGCCGCAAATAAACCCTTCTGAAAAGGGATAAAATAATATATATATATATATATATATATGAGATTAGGTGTAGAGGCCCAGAACATGTTTGGTCACTAGAAAAACACAGAAGGTTTTAGAGATTCTAACTCCATTTATTTGTAAGGTACTTATTAATGCGTATTGATCACCGTTGGGCGTTGAGCACATCCTCCTGTCTTTAATGTATTGAAGGATCCTTTTGGTTGGTCACACATGTTTGGAAGAACAAGTCGAGATGCCCCGCAGGCCCCTTCCATCTTTTTTCATACTTTTAGCTACGATCCTTCTGAGCTTTATTTCTGGGTGGGCTAGGCCCTTCACTGACAACGGAGCTGACTAGATTCTAGGGCCAACCTAACTAGCCCATAATTTGGGCCTATTCCTTATTAGCCCATTACATTGAACATCCTAAACAACCCCGTCCAAATTTAAGGAGTTTGAAAAGAGAGTATAGAATTAAATACTTCATAAATATGATAAAACTCATTTTCCTAACTCAAGTTTTTGAATATTGATCATCATAGGTGTGGGCTTTTTTTGTCAGTCCAGTGAGTCCACCTTTGAGGCCCAAATCGTCTTCCCTGAACCTGACACAGGAAAAGTAAATTCGTTCTTGTAGTCATACCAATTCTCCCTCCCTCTCTCCGTCTGCGAGGTTTTATTTGGTAGCTTTCAATGGAGCTTCTTCCGCAGCCAATTCACTGTAGTGTTCACAGCTTGGGACTCGGCAACAACCAAAAAAAAAAAAATGTTCACAACATTAGTGGTGTTATCACTTCTTGGGCTTTATAATGGATCATTGTAAAGTTCAATCTCACAATCAAAAGGGACAGTATTGAAGAATCTTATTGAATCTAGTGACACATCAATATAGGTTGTGCTACAAAAATTTGGACCGTGTCTTAGTTTTTTCAAACTTATTTCAGTCGTTCCTAGATTTACAGGTTTATTGATAAGTACATATTTGTAGTATTCACACCCACTCCTTAGGATGATACCCTTATACTCTCGTCCAAATACGCTTAACTCTAGAGTTCTAATGGAACATATCAATTAAGAAAAGGTTGTTAAGTTCTTATGGCACATGAGCTTGCTCAAAGGGTTGCTAACTCACTCCGGTGCAGCAGCATTACTCAGGATCTTGCCACACATGACTCTTTGTATTGGGGACCCACACTAGATTTGATCCCCTATAGATTTCTTTTGTACTCTAAATTAACTTTGTATTGGACACTCCTTTTATTCTATCTATATATATCTTGTATGAGGGAATAATAAAAAGTTCTGATGGAATCGTGTACATTAATTGTCGAACACTTGATATTCACACCAACCAATTCAAAGCTGTCATTGGATTTCTTGTTTAATGAGAGGTTTGTATTCAGAGATGACTTGAGATGGATTGAGATGGTTTGTGAGTAGTAGAATAAAAGTTGAATTATTTATTATATTTTGTGTGAAAATTTGGGAAAGTTGTTTTGGGATTTAAAAAAGTTGAATTGTTTATTATATTTTGTGTGGAAATTTAAAAAAGTTGTAATGATGAGATGAGATGAGTTGAGGTGGGTTGAGATGGGTTTTGTATCCAAACCTCTCCTAAATGTAGAATGAAAGAGATCAAATTTTGCTTTAAAGCTGGTGTTCTTTATATACTATGAGATTATTTCCTTGGCCCACTTGCATAAGTTTTGTGAAAAGACAGTCTCTTGTGTTAACAATGGATGTAAATTGCTTACCTTGCATACTTGATTATTATCTTGAATGCGATACTCTAGGCATGTGGTGTATGGGATCCCGCATAACTTGAGAATGAGAAGTTCTTACTCTTTATAATGTTTCAATGGAACTCTAAATATATCATTAACTAGCACTCATTTTGGAGTAATTGGGCTTCCATTTGGACCTTATAAAAAGGATTAAAAGGTTTAGTTGCATTGCAGGAGGTTAAAAGGAAGAAGATCATCAAAAGGGTAAAGGGTAAAATGACTATCATGGCAAGGGGAAAGAGCATGGGATCAGAGACTGACAGAGGTGCAACACCTTGAGGAAGAGAAGAAAAAATCCATGGCTCAACACATTCATCCTTCGCTCATCCTCTTTTAGAGAGCAAAATCTCACTCTATCTTGATTAAGTTGGACTCGATTGCTCCATTGTATGGTTTATGCTCTCTTCTACAAATAAGTTGGAGTGGGGATATTTATTGAACTCAATTTCAGTACACCCTTTCCCATTGTTGGTTGCAAATGTATCAAAAAAAGTCACTGCAACCCATTAGTTAGATTGCTTAAAACATCGTCGTATTGGTTGCAACCCATTTATTTGCTTGTTGATCAAAAATGCATAGGACTGGACCAAATTGTTAGCTCCATTTTGAATTTTATTATTTTGAACACACTATAATTGCTTTTGTCGGTGTATTAGACCATGTCTTGTTGGGTTTCTGGAGCTTGGTTTGAGTGGATTTTCAATGAGGCTTCTATTTTTGACAAAGGAAGCGCCATACAGAAAATTCGCTCGACTTTCAGCTCGAGCGAAGCTGAAGCAGAGAGTTTGTTTGACAATCGATCGACTTGGCACTCGAGCAAAAACCAGACAGAGAGTTCGCTTGATGCGTACTCGACACTTCGCTTGACCAAATATCGCTAAAAATTGAAAATTAAGGCTTCCATCATGTAACCCTAAAAATATGCTTATTATGAACAGTATGGTCATGATGAACAATAATATTTTTCCCCAAAGTGTATTTTGTGATTCCTTAGTATAATAAAATCCTTTACAACTTTGTAGATGTAGGCACGTTTCTGAACTACATAAATTTGTGTCCTGTGATTGCTAGTTTGCTTATTTCGTATTTACTTTTGCTTTATTGTCATCGTTTTCGCAACGACTGGTATCAAAAGTTAAGGTTTGGGTTTTAGGGAGAACGATGATTAGGAAAGAAGTGAAGGTATCTTGGATCGAGATGTTTGATGGCTGACGCCAGGCAGATTAGCGATTATTCTGCAGGCTAATTTCAACAGATAATTCACATGATAGAAGACAAGACAATCGCCTAAAAACACAGAGAACGCCTCTGATGTTCAATTCAAAATTATCAATATCTAAGAAATGAAAAAATCAACCCACAAGCTGGGTTGTAATAGCTGAAAATCAACTTTATCAGAATTTTACAAAAAATAAAATATTAATAATCATGCCAAAATTAAATACATAATAAAAGAAGTAATCTGTCAATAAATTGGCCCAAATCGAGTTCAAAATCACTTCTAAAATAATAAATGAAATATTACCATATAACCTCAAAATTTAAATTCCTAAGTAACCTCAAGTCACAATTAATTCCTGAAGATAATCACAATAATTATTGCCAACCATCATTCCATTGAGTAACCTGCTTCGACTGCACACTCCAATCAACTCACAAAAAAAAAAAAACTCCAACTCAAAATCTCCTGAATTAATACTATTGTGTTTACTTCTCTTCAACGCCTACCCAAGCCCTTCCTCCAAGCCAAAAATGAAACTAGGACCTGTACTCTCCAAAATGCATACACACTCACCACTACTATGTATCGATCTCATGCACCCTTAGCCCAAAACCAAAAAGCCTCCAATCATGCAAGTGGTCCATCACTACCATTTACTTCATCTAGACCTATAACCTCGAAATCAACAAGAATTATTTCCTAAATCTGTACCATCTATTATCCTTAAAATTGATATGGATTAAATCCTCAACCTGTCACTGTAACCTCGAGCTAAAAACAATCATTTTCCGAACAAAGTCAACATCTTCAATCCCCATAAAATACATGAACTAGATCATCACCTTCCATCGCCAAAGAAATTCTCATATTAGTAACTCAACTCTGATCAATCCTATTTTACTTCAGCCCTTCAATTTTGCAATTCTAAAACCTTAAACTAGATAAAAATCATTTCCCGAAATCCTCCAGACCGATGACCTTAAATCTAAAACATTCACCTTATAAAACTTGTAAATTCTAAAACCCCAAATGTTATCAAATTGCTTATCAAGGTCGACAAGATCGAAAACTTCTAATCTAAGTAATCCCTCAATTGCTTGTTGAACCTACCACCTTAAATCCCATAAACATATCTCCTTAAAAAAAACTATGGGGCCTCAAACCTTAGATGCACTTCTCATAAATCTAACCTTGAAATTCGTTGAACTTACAACCTCCTACCCCATAGACTCATTACATAAATTCTACGGAACCTAAGACCTCAATTATCCTAAGCAATTTAAAACTATTCCCCTCCTTAGCACAACTTGAGTTCCTACTCCAAAGAGTTCACCCAGACCATGATGTTCGAGCCTCGATATTAAAACAAACCAATCACCAAGAGTTCAGGCCTACTACACCAAATGTTCAAGCCTAACAATGTCATTCACAGTTGTACAATCTTCCTGCCATAGCACAACCCTTAACCCGCCTTTCAACTTCGAACAAAACAAAACAAAACAAAATAAAATAAAATTCCATAAATAAAATAACATACGACAAAATGAATAAAACCAATGAAGTAGTTCACAATAAAATAATTAAAACAATAAAATAACCTACCATAAAATAAAGAAATAAAATAAATAAACAAACAAGTAGTACACAATAAACTAAATAAAACCAATAAAAACCACATACTATAAATTAAATAATTTCAATTTACAACTTTTAAAATTTCTGGTACCCCACCAAAGGAACATATGGTTTTACCCAGAGCCGAACTGCTCTGATACCACCTGTGGCGCCCCCGACCCCCCTGTACGGGAACACAGGAATCAAGACACCCGGATGATGACAACTCGGTCACGCATCCCAACAAAAGTGCCAAGTGTGTGTACAATAACAACTCAGCGGATTAAATCAACCAAGTATCAGAATTTAAACACAATCTAAACATCAGTAAAAGGTTTAAAAAGTAGTTATACAATCATCCCAAATAAAATAAAATACATGTCCCAAATAAAATGAGTGATCCCAAATCACTCCTTGGGCGGAGCCGACAACTCAGGCTCACTCTCATCCTCATCTGCATTGAAATCTGCATTACCATAAAACGGTACTGTAGGTAAGTATAAACCAAACAATCCTTAGGAATAAAAATGCATTAATGCAACCAACATGCATGCATATAATGAAATATGCATTATTTTCAAAACATCATTTTTTCCCGAAAATGAATATTTTCCAATGCACGCCAAAATCCCATTTGGCCCAAAGAATATCCATAAAACATTTTCCCAGAAAATGATCACACAATTTACAAATCCAACACATGCTATTTTCCCAAAAAATTATCCATTTTACCGTATGCACCATGATCTCCCTTAGGGATCATCCGCACGTCCTGGCTTTGTAGCGATGCCCAGTTCCATGCTCGGCGCATACATGGCCAAGCATCCTCTACGCAACGAGTGACGCCCAGTTCCACGCCTAGCGCGTACATGGCCAAGTGTCCTCTAGTCCTCGCCAGCAGAGGGACCACGAAGTCGGCACGAGACCATCTCATCCGATCCCATTGTCGCCCGACGACAATCCAAGGGATGTCACTCAGTATATTCCGCTCGCGAGTGACCATAAGAGCTCCACCGAGATAATGCCCCATCTCGGCTTGGGGTCGTGATACACACGCACCCAAAAGTCCTTTCACATGAAACCTAATTTTTATTAAACACATGAACATGAATACAATTACACGAAAGCTCAGTTTCCTTTACAAACATGATCATGCGTGCAAATATGCAATGTACACAAACCACACAAGATCCAACCAACAATTCAACACAATCCAATTGCACAAAAAAACTTCCTCCACTAATCCACCTGACCCCCGTACTCATCGGACTTAGTCCGACAAAACCAACTAGATCACAGTGTAATGAGTTATTGCAAAAATACATTTAAATCATAAGAGTTCTTTGGAAAAATACTTACAGCGCTATATAATAATTTTCGTGAGATCACGAAGCTGCAAGAAGTGGCAACACAGCTACAGAACAGTGCTAAATGCAATGTGGCCATGGGTCTCGAAGACCCACTTTTGAATAGGTGCAAACTAAGACCCGAGATTGATAAGGTAGGGCTTAGGGATGCCGATGAAGCTAGTGGTGGTGGTGGTTGGCCGTGGGTGGAGGCATAGAGTGTGGTTGAAGTGCAAATATACTCAAATCAGAAATTGAGTTGGATGTACTTCACCGATGGCGGATCGGAGCTGGGGTTGGGTGCATTGGGTTGCTAGGAGGTCGAGGATGAAGTGGTGAAGAAATAGTGGCCGAAGGTGGCGCGCGCGACCACAAGAGGTGTCGCGGCTTAGCGTTGGCGTGGGGGCTAACGGCTGAGCGGGAGGAGCTGAGATTGGAGGGTGGTGGTCGCCGGCCGGTGGGGGACTGAACGGCAGGAGCGGTGTCAGACACGGGCGGTCCACGACGGAGCTGGGTGGAGAAGAAAAAAATGCACGGGGAGGAGAGGGGGATGACGTAGCACGCGAGAAGAGAGGAGAGAGAGAGGAGAAAAGAAAAAAGAGGAAGAAAAGAAAAAGAGGAAAAGAAATGAGGTCCAATCCTCACATCTTGGGTCACAAAAATGATCCATCGGAAACGGTTTCAAAATAACAAGTAAATAAAATAATTCAAACGTAGTGATTAAAATAAAAATAAATAGTTAAATCCAACAATAAGTTAATTTAATATGAAAAGAAATTTAAATGCATAACAATAATTAATTTTAAGAAAGCACTTCAAAATAATTTTCACAAAATTAAAAAAAATCATAAAAATAATCCAACTAAAAATCTAAGAATTTTAAAACAAGAGAATAAATTTTTGAATTAATAATAATAAATCTTTCAATAAAAATACTCTAAAATACGGGGTGTTACAGTAAATGTGCTATATTTACGAGTGATTTGTAATGAAAAGATCTAAGATGAAAAGTAACATTAATCTTCGAAAACTATCTCAAGCTTTTAGTAGGTAGGTCACTAGACAACATAAAATAAAGGAAAATGCTCAGACACTCCTACAACAGATACAATTCCACACAAGGAAACTCTACACCCAATGGCTACATGCACTAGAATGGAAACCACATCCACCGAATCCTCTTAATTTACTTTTTCAAACTTTGTAACGTTACACAAAATACTTCTCTGTACATGTATATATAACACAAGGGCTCTCAATAGACTCTCACGGTGTGTAAGATTTTTTCACAAACACCTGATGTTCAATTGTATTTAAGGTAATCAGAGCCTTGTGTGGGCAAGAGAGCCTTACTCCTATGGCATCAATCTCATGACTTTCGGTCAACAATTTTGTGACCTTATGGTTGAACTAGGGGAATTACCCCTTATGAAGGGAGCAAGTCTTGGCCTTGGCTAAGAGTCAAGACCTCATGGGAAACTTAATGGGACACCTCACAGATGTTGCCTCCCCTCCACCATATGATCTCATCCCCGATGAAGCCAGAACAACTAGTCACAAAGAACTGAGTTCTACATACCTAAGATGGAGGAAATCTGACTGACTACTCAGTGGATGGATTATCGGTACCCTCTCTGAGAGTCGGTTGGCTTGATGGTTGGACTTGAGACTTCATATGAAATCTGGCATGCCCTTCAAAAAGCCTATGCCCAAGAATCCCAAGAAAGGTATTTCCAGCTTACTCAACAGTTGACATACATGAGGAAGGAAGCCATGACATTGCTGCAAGATCACCTCCAAAGCTTCAAGACTGTGTGTGGCCACCTAGCTGCAATCGGATGTCTTGTGAGTCACAATATGAAGGTTTTTTCCCTCCTCAACAGCTTGGGTCCGAAATAAGAACCCTTCACCACCTCCCTGCTCAAGCTGGTGATGCCCTCCTATGCCGAGCTTGTACTGCTGCTGCAAGGATATGAGGACTCAACTTCATGAATCCTTCAACACACAAGCGTACGCTTTCTATGAGAACATAACTGAACACGAGAACAAGGGCAAACAACGCCTGTTCTCCTCTAGAGGATGTGGCTTCTCCCAAGGTATTCACACTTCACGTCGTAATGTGTCCTCTAGTGGGACCCGCAATTCTGTTGTCCCCAACACCATAGCTCTGAGACCTAACAAATTTTCAGAAAAAAGGGACACATGCAGGAAAAATGGACACACGACATTAAAATATATGAGATATCAAAATGAGGGAGCAAATGAAGTGGACAAAGTAGCATTTTTCCTCTTGAAAATGGCACCATGATGTGGAATGCACTGCAGACATTGGTGCTTCTGACAAATAATTCAAGTATGCTTTTTAATCTTGGTCAATATATTGGTAATGACGCTTTTTAAATTGGTGATGAGAGTCTTCACAAAATCACACACATTGGTGACACCTTTGTTTCTAGTGAAGACTTTTTTTCCCCTTCTCAACAAGCATTCCTTATATATATATATATATATATATATATATAGATGAATTACAATAAGTTTAAGGTGGGTCCTTTCCACTATCTATATGAATAATACAATTACGAATACTAATGAGGGGTACATGACCAAAAATCATTGCGCCTCTGAGTGCACACACTGATTCTATGATCGGTGTATTTTCTTGATCCTCCAGTTTACCCGGGGATGAAGGTTTTTGTTGATGTCTTCTAGGATCAGTAGTATTTGCCACTGTGGTGAAAGCGCTTCATCTGTTATAGCGTCAATTACTGTTTGGACATCTCCTTCTAGAATTGATGGTCTTTTTTCCAGATAATTTGCCATTTATGTCGTAAGAAGAGCTGCTGAGGCTTTTGCAAATGTGGGGTTGATGCTTTGGATCTTAGAGGTCCAAACCTCCATAATTCTTCCTTCTAAGTCCCGACAGATGGTTGAAGTGGTTGAGAAAGATTCCCTAATTGTTGCATCAGATGAAGAGCTGAAGTGGTTCGTTGGAGGCTTTATGCAGCTTTCCTTGAGTTTCTTCTTTGCCTTTCATTCCCATGCATGTTTATAAGCATATATGGTGTCTAGCTGGAGAGAATCCTTTTCAAGAGTTGAGGATGTATGATTGTGGATAATATCATTTCTTTTCCTCCAAATGAAGTCCATAGTGATTACTGCAAAGATCTGAAAGGGATGTCTTTCTGATTCTGTTAAACCAAGTTTAGGCGCTGGATTTATTATCAGATTTATCTAATCTCGCATGGATGTAATTGGAAGTGATGCCAGATTTAGGGGCCATCTGCTATATTTCCACAATATTCGAACCACAGGACATTCCACAAAGAGGTGGAGCAATGTTTCTATTGCCTGGTTGCACATTGGACAAAATTCTTGAAGTAAATTTGGAATAATTCTGCTTAGCTTTTCCCTGGTCGGAAGAATGTCCCATACAGCTTTCCAAAGAGCTTGTGATGGTCATGTACTTTTAATCTCCATAGATTTTTGAAGATAGGCTCTAGAAAATCTTGAAGCAAGGTGGAGCCTGTAAATCTTGCCTCCAGGTGATATGCTATCTTGACTGAGAATTTACAATTGTGGTTTGGGAGCCGTATCAATGTGTCACTTCTTTGGTTGTTTCGGACAAGAGGAATTTTTTAATGCATTCTATGGTTTCCTGTTCAAAAAGTGTACGCATCTTCTCAATATTCCATGCACGTGGGTGGTTGCTGATGATGTCTGAAACTTTTAACTGAGGATATATCTCTTCCATATTCTAGATAGGCTTTGGCTTGAAGTCTTCCATGTATGGTATCCATGGTTCTGTCCATACATTTACTGATAAGCCGTAAAAAATTTGGAAGCATGAGCCTTTTGTTAATAAATCCCTTGTCTTTAGGAGTCCCTTCCATACCCACGAGTCCAAACTTTTTGAATCTACATTTTTTAACGTGGTTGAGTTGAGGTATTTTTTTTTAGAAGCTTGTGCCATAGTCCATTATTTCTCTGACTCAATTTCCAGCCTGTTTTTGCTAATAATGATAGATTCATTGTTCCATTAGTCTGAGACCCAATCCACCTAGATATTTTGGTTAACATATTGATTTTCATGATTTTGTTGTCAGGTTATGATTTCTCCCTTTTAGGAAACCCCACCAGAAATTTTTAAAGCTCCTATTCATAGTCTTGTACACTGACGTTGGCAATAGGAATGACTGCATTTGATAGGTTGGAATTGAACTGGCAACTGACCCGATTAACATTGTACAGCCTACTTGAGATAATACTTTGGATTTCCAACCTTCTAGTTTGCTATTGATTTTTTCCATGAGTTTTTTGAATCACTCATTTTTTCCTCTTGAAAATGATGTTGGAAGCCCTAAGTTTTTCATTCTTGCCAACGATGGTCTATATGGCAGAACTTGATTGATCATTGATTTTGTCGCTGAACTCGCATTTCTTGTAATGAGGATCGAAGATTTCTTAAGGTTTATTCATTGTCCTGACCATGCCATGTATTTCTCAATATTTGCAGATGACGCTTTGACACTTCGCTCATTTGATTTCCCGAAGACAATGAGGTCATCTGCAAATAATACGTGAGTGATTGGTGGAAAAGTCCTGCTTATTCGGATTCCCTCGAAATTTCCTTGCTCCTTTGATTTGGAAATCAATCTAGATAATACCTCTGTGCATAGCATGAATAAGAAAGGTGAGATTGAATCCCCTTGTCTAAGTCCTTTCTGAGCGTGAAAAAAACCCCTGGGGCTTCCATTTATACTGATAGAGAAGGACACTATAGTTATGCATTCCTTAATGAGAATAATCCGGTTTGCACTATATCCAAGTACTTCCATCACTTTAATAAATAAAAAAACCCCATTCTACATAATCAATTGTTTTTTCCATATCAAATTTGATTGCCATTAAACCTTCTCCCTGTCTTTTTCTTCAAGTGGTGAAATAGCTCATGAGCTATTAGCGTATTTTCTTTTATGTTTCGACCCAGCACGAACGCCCTCTGTAAAGGAGAAATGATACTGGGAAGAGTAGATTTAAGGTGGATAGCTAGAATTTTAGTAATGATTTTGTAGCTGACATTGGTCAAACTGATGGGCCTATAGTGTTGGGGTTGACTTGGATTTGAGACTTTTGGGATGAGTGCAATATTTGTGTGATTCATTTGTTTTAGCAGTTTACCACTCTTACAAAAGTTTTGCACTATTTTGACTACTTCACTTTGGATAATATCCCAATGGTGTCTGTAGAAGAGTGTTGTCATTCCATCTGGTCTAGGGGCTTTTAGGTAAGAGATTTGTTTTAGTGCTTTGAATATTTCGGCTTCATTTGGTGTTGCACTAAGGAAATCATTTTCTATGTCTGATGTCTGCCGTTCAAAAAGGTTTTCTAGATGTCCCCAATTTATTGGGTTCGAAGAAGCATAAATGTTCCAAAAATAATATAGAAAAGAAGTTTCAATTAAAGATTCATCCATCGAAACCAAATACCAAGGTCAAGTTTGATGGAGTCGATTGCATTCCTTCGTCTTCGAATGGTTGTTGAGAGATGATAGAATTTGGTGTTGAGATCTGTTGTTGTCAGCCAAGAGATTTGGGACTTTTGCCTCCACAGAGTTTCTTCATTCTTCAGCTACTTTTGAAGATCAAATTGGAGTTGTTGTTCTCTCATTTGATTTTGTGGAGTTGGAGTTAATCATTGCACTTCAAGAAGATCTCTTTCAATTTTGTGAATGTGATGCTGAATTTTGCCGAAGTGAACTTTATTCTAGAGTTTTAATGTTGCTTCGGTTGCCTTAATTTTTTTGCACAAAATGTAGGCTGGAGTTCCTCTGAATTGCTTGTTCCATGCTTCTTTAATAATTATCTGAATGAGGGGTTCATGTATCCAAAATTATTCAAATTTAAATGAGTGCGGCCTCCTCTGATGTGCAGTTGTGCTCAGTAGAAGTGGACTATGATCTGATGACGTAGAAATAAGATTTTGCATTTGGACAAAGTATTCTCCATTCTTGATTGACAATCTCCTGATCTAACCATTGTCTAATGTTTGCTCCCCCATGTCTATTATTACTCCAAGTGAAAGATGGGCCCGAATATCCAATATCAATCAATCCATGGCAATCCATTAGATTTTTTAATCCTCCCTTTGAAGATCTCGCCACTGGCATCCCCTGCTTTTTTCCGATTGATTGAGTAATTCATTAAAACCACCAATACAACACCATGGACCTAGAAAAGATCTAGGTATAGATTCCATGTGTTTCCAAAAATTTTCTTTGAATTGGCATTGTGCCGGTGCATAAACAAAAGTGATAAACCATGGATTATAATGAGGATCATAGTAGACTAAAATAGATATTGCATTCATATTAATATTGACCAGTTCAATATCTACACCCAATCGCCATACAAGAAGGAGGCCTCCTTTGTTGCTTGAGGCTAGGTAATTCACAAAATTATGGAAATCCAAGCAATTTACAATAGATAAGATGCGATCAGACGACATCATGGTTTCCTACAAAAAGATTATATCCTAATTATAATTCCTAATATTAGCCCTTAATGATCTGATTGCCTTCGGGTGGGCCGAACCCCTACAATTCCAAATTAGTGTCTTCATTTGGATGGGGGAGGCATGTTGGAGCTTGCCTCTTCATGTTTTTTGGATTTCTTGGAGTCTGGTAAAACTGATCTGAAATATGGAATGGCCCTTGATGCTTCTCTTTTTTTCTTAATTTTCCCAACTGGTTCAGATTTCAATTTCAGCAACAGGCAAGCCAAATTTGCATAATCTAAAGAGCATATTGGGTTCTCTTGTTTTCCCTCTCTCTTTAGGTTTTTATGTTTTTTCTTTACTCGCTGGTGGTCTTTAGAAATAATAGAGGGTGTGCCATGTTCAATTTCAGCAGCTTGTCTTTTGAGTTTACCCGCTTCCTCAAGTCTGGGTGGGGACTTGTTAAAGTCTACTATTTTGACAACTTCAGTTTGAATCTTAGGGGAAGGGAAATATTTTTCCGTATGGGAGACTTCATGATATGAACCCGCGGGGAAGGAATCCCTTGAACCCACAGTCAATTTGAAAATACTCCAAGAAAGCCAAAATCAAGTCAATGGATGGAGAACCTAGACCCGATGAGAACTCATTTCAAGAACCTAGATTATATTAAAATCTAGACCCGTTGAAGAACCCGTCTCAAGAACTCAGATTACAAAGGAGGAACGCCACAAAGGTTGTGATTTACCTTTGATAAGTTCAAAAGTTCAATTAAGAACAAGAGGAGTAAAACTCAACTCACAATGAATAAATTCATCAAATTTCATAAACTTCATTTACTTCTGAAAATGAGGCTACAAAGAGTATTTAAAGCAAAACCTAATTAAAACCCTAGATAAAATAAAACCCCATCTTCCAAAAATACCCCTGAGTGAACAGTGCCGCGGCTACAGTACGACGCTACAGTAACTCGGCTACAGTAACCCTAACCCTAGTTCAATAAAATAATAACTTTCCCAACATGCCCTTACATAGGCATAGACCCAATTATTCTAAGCAAATAAAATAGGTCCTTGAAATTAATTAAATAAGTTGAAAGCCTTCAAGTGTCCAAAGCCTATAAGTCATGTTGTTGCCCTTTCCATAGCTTATGAAATGAATCAAAGCATAATCTTCATCGTTGAATCCCTTGAACTTGTATTTGGCCCATCTGGAACTTGCAACATATCTTTAAGACTAGACCCACCTTGGTTCCCATCATTCCCCCTCTCCTCAAAAGGATTCGACCTCGAATCTCTACCTGGATCAAAGGAAAAAATGTTAGTAACATTATCATTGATTTCATATGCATTGTCATTAATTTGTTCAAGAATTTGAGAACATCCATCCAAGCTACTCCTGTTGTCAACAGATAAAGATATTAAATCTAAATGAGTAAATAGATTAAGTCTATAAACAATTTCAAAAGGAGAATATAAAGTGGTAGTATGCATGGTCCTGTTATATGCAAACTCTATAAATCCATCCATAACCACAAAAATAGAATTTCTACTCCTTTCTTTCCTAGGCAGCCCCAAAACAAAGTCCATATATATGTCTACACATGACTCACTAGGAATAGGTAAGGGCGTATGCAACCCATGTGGCAAAAGTATAAATTTGGCCTTTCTGCATGTAATGCACCTGCCACAAATGTGATTGACATATCTCTTCATCTTAGACCAACATAATCGTTCATGCAAAATGTCTAAAGTTTTCTTGGCACCGGAGTGACTACTCCAATTATATGCAAACTCAATGAAAGGCAAATGATAGTCTCGTAAACGTTCATGCAGCAAGTCAATGTATGGCAAAAAATACTCCCACAAATGTTCATGAAACACACCTAAAGCTTTTCTTACACCAAAATGACCAGTCCAATTATATGCAAACACAATGAATGACAAGCAATACTCACACAAACGTTCATGCAACATGTTAATGAATGACGAATGATACTTCCATAAACGTTTATGCAACACTTCAATGAATGGCAAAAGATACTCCCACAAACATTCATGCAACACATCAATGAATGACAATTGATACTTCCACAAACGTTCATGCAACACGTCTTTGAAAGGCAAATGATATTCCCACAAACGTTCATGTAATACAACAAAAATCTTCCTTACACCATGGTTACCCAACAAACCACCATGTCCATCACACACAAGCAACTTACGCATAAAACTAGTAGGTACACAAAATCTATTCTTTCTAAACAAGTACCAATCTAGTTTATAGAACTTACCAAACGATGCTTTCTCACATGTTCCATACACACTAGCAAAGTCATCATCATTAGCATGCAATTCCTTATCATATTCAAGTTTCAACAATTTTGCATCTAAAATGAAGATAAGGACATACCTTCTTGCTAAAGCATCAACCACAAAAGTTTTCATACCTTGTGTGTATTTGAATACATGAGGAAAAGTCTCAATACAATCCTCCCACTTAGCATGCAATCTATTCAACAACTTACTTTGTCCCTTCAAATGTGTCAAGGACTCATGTTCTTCAAAGAAATGTCGGGTTGGAATTGTTGCATCTGGGACAAAATCAATGTAGTGCTCTATCTCCCTAATAGGTGGCAATCCACTAAACACACAGCTACGAACGACCTCATATCCTTGCAACAAAGAAACAACAACACTAGGCAAAGAATCGTTAAATTCATTAGTAAAAAAGCTTGCCTTAGTATAAAAACTCAATTTTCTCTTTCTGTTTCTCTCTGCAATCTCTCTTTCTTTTACCTCTTTTTTCCACTCTTTTTTTCTGACTCTCAGCCATCTCTCTATTTTCTTTTTCACTCACACTTTCCCTCGACGTTTCGGTTTCATTCTCTTTCTTCCTCTCATTCTCTTTTTTCATTTCAC
This sequence comes from Juglans regia, assembly GCF_001411555.2. Classification (NCBI taxonomy): domain Eukaryota; kingdom Viridiplantae; phylum Streptophyta; class Magnoliopsida; order Fagales; family Juglandaceae; genus Juglans; species Juglans regia. The sequence continues at coordinate 16,216,539 of NC_049911.1, read as the reverse complement.
GCTCTCTTTTTCTTCCACGCTCCTCTTTTCTTGAACCCTCAGCCTCACAATATTTTTGCAACTCATTCTCTTTTTTTCTTGAGGTTTCAGCCTCACCATCATCTTTTTTCTTTCTCATTTCTCTCTCTCTCTCTTTTTCAGTCTCACTATTTCTTTTTTTCTCAATCTCATCCTCACTTTTACTTTTTTGCTCAATCTCACTTTTCAGTTTCAGGTGGTTGCCATGAGCCTGAGTTGAACTGAAAGGAGCAAGTTTGATTATTTTTCCATCTATTTCAAAACTGTACATGTTCTTTAACTCATCACGAATCACCTTCCTATCAAACTGCCAAGGCTTCCCCAACAAAATATGGCCAGGATGCATAGGCACAACATCACAAAGCACCATATCATGGTATTTCCCAATTGAAAAAGAAACTAGTACCTGCTTATTTACCATGACTTCCCCACAATCACTCAACCACTGCAACTTGTATGGTCTAGGGTGTTTCAAGGTAGGTAAATTCAATTTCTCAACTAAAGTAGTGCTAGCCAAATTAATATAACTCCTCAAATCAATGACCATACAACATACCTTGTTGTTGATGTGGCATCTAGTATGAAAATTGTTCTCGCTTTGCTGCTCTCTATCATCCATGTTAATTTGTGTATTGAGTGCAGGCCTAGTAACAAGAGAATCACCATACTCTTCTTTCTCGTACCCATTTTCAACACTAGACTGACGTCGCCTCCTATCTCTCTCACCTTGCAGATTTCTAATCACTGATTCTTGATTATCCATACTATCCCTCACTTCACCCAACACTAAGTTCAACTGCTCAAACTGTTTTTGCATGGCTTGCAACACAAAGGATGAGTTATCTGCCATCCCCTTTGGTGAAAAGTCACTTCTATGAGACATCCTAATGTGTTGTACAAAAATAATGTTAGTGGAAAACCTCACACACTCCCTTACGTGTTTACACTCAAATAATGGCACTCCACTCGTGTTTCATTCTTAATGGCTTTTTTCCGATAATAGTCTCACACTCTCTTGCCTTTTACCTCAATAGTTTTCACACTCAAGTTCTTTAAGAACTAGTTGAACTAAATCAAGACAACACAACCTTGTATTATTCCAACCAGTAATATAGATCAAAGAAACAAGGAATGAATAAAATGACACGAGACTCAAGGAATTTATACGAGGGAAAGAGTAATTATAAAACAAGATGCCAACTAGAAAGATGTATTCAGCTCTTATGATGATAAAAGCTCAATCAACAAACACTTTCTTTCTCTTTGTTGTAGCTATGTAGCAACTTTGAATACGCCACCTTCTCTTTTCTTCTTCTTCTTCTTTCTAGTTTTTTTTTTTTTTTTTTCGAATTTTCTTTTCTTTTCTTTTCCTTTCCTTTCTTTTCTTTTCGTTTCCTTTCATTTCTTTTTCTTTTCTCTAATTCAATCACAAACAGCAATATTCAATTGTAAAAACCAAACAATTGAATTCAAACACACAAGCATGGACAATGAAGTAGAAGAGAATCAATGGAACGACACTCCAAGCAACTAACAAACTTAGAGATGCAGGAAACCCTAGAGTTTTGAAGCCCTAGGTGATGCAAATTTCAGCCAAACCCAAAATCATAAGAATTTCGACAGCCTAATTCTTGTTTCTATTTTTTTTTTTTTTTGGCAACCCTAGAACAATGAAAACCTAGAATTAAATTTAAGGATGCTAGAATTAAAAGATAGAATCAGACCTGATTGGAAACCTCGCTCTGAATACCAAATGATATGAACCCGCGGGGAAGGAATCTCTTGAACCCATAGTCAATTTGAAAACACCCCAAGAAAGCCAAAATCAAGTCAATGGATGGAGAACCTAGACCCGATGAGAACTCGTTTCAAGAACCTAGATTATATTAAAATATAGACCCATTGAAGAACACATCTCAAGAACCCAGATTACAAAGGAGGAACGCCACAAAGGTTGTGATTTACCTTTGATAAGTTCAAAAGATCAATTAAGAACAAGAGGAGTAAAACTCAACTCACAATGAATAAATTCATCAAATTTCATAAACTTCATTTACTTCTGAAAATGAGGCTACAAAGAGTATTTAAAGCAAAACCTAATTAAAATCCTAGATAAAATAAAACCCCATCTTCCAAAAATACCCCTGAGTGAACAGTGCCGCGGCTACAGTATGGCGCTACAGTAACTCGGCTACAGTAACCCTAACCCTAGTTCAATAAAATAATAACTTTCCCAACATGCCCTTACATAGGCATAAACCCAATTATTCTAAGCAAATAAAATAGGTCCTTGAAATTAATTAAATAAGTTGAAAGCCTTCAAGTGTCCAAAGCCTATAAGTCATGTTGTTGCCCTTTCCATAGCTTATGAAATGAATCAAAAGCATAATTTTCATCGTTGAAGCCCTTGAACTTGTATTTGGCCCATCTGGAACTTGCAACATATCTTTAAGACTAGGCCCACCTTGGTTCCCTTCACTTCAATTTCGTAGGGGCCTTTTTTCTGGGCTATATGTGCTTGTACTTTAATTGATGGGCCATGTTGAGTAAAAGTTGAGAGTGGGGAGATGGGCTTACATTGAATATCCAGATCTTGATTTGCTTTTTGGTCTTGACTTGGCTATTGCTATTCACTTGGAGCTTTGACTTTCTTTGCTGATGTAGATGTCCTCGTCCGAGAAGCATGCAGGTTGACTGTTGGTTTGTGGCTCCCAGTTGTAGAAAAAATATTTCCCATATTTACCACCTCTGTCATGGCTTTTACAGAGAAATTTCCTCTTTTAGGAAAAGGTGGTTTTGTCTCTTTTTTTGATGAAAAGGTATTAATAGTGTAGAGATAGAACTCTTGATTGATAAGTTTCGCAGATGAATGAACCCACGGCTCACTTGACCCTAATAGAATTAAAGCTGATTTATCTTCTCCCCTTCCCTGCAGGTCCTCCATTACTTCAGAAATTCCTTTCACTGTATTTGATGGGAGAGGGTTCAATGGGCTTAACTGTATTTTCGTATTGAGAAACCTAGCAGTTGTTGATAAAGACTTATTCCCAACTGTGGATGAATTTATTTCTTTGAACAATACTTCATTTGAGGAAGCCGAAGCAGTTGGGCTTGGCACGAGTGTAGGGAGCGCTCTGCCATGAATGGGTCATTCCGTCGTGAAGAGGTCTGCTTGTTGGTTCAATGTTCTTTTGGAGCCATTCGCCGTGCAATATTCTGTGCATCGGCACAAATAATGCCATAAGTGGGTTAGTCTGGATTTGTTCCACCACTTTTTGCTTTTTGGTTGAAATCATTGCAGGAGAATAATTCCGTTTGAATTCGGAAAGTGTTTCATTTTAACTCATCTCATCATTGCAATTTTTTTAAATTTTCACACAAATTATAATAAACAATTCAACTTTTTCAAATCTCAAAACAATTATAATATTAAAAAATAATATTCTAACAATATTTTTTTCAAATTTCATCTTTCATCTAAAACCATGATCTAAACCAACCTTGTTTTTAGAAGAAACTCTCACCGCCTTTTGTTGATTCAGTGAAGCGGCATTTTGAGCTTGGTCCGAAATGTAAGATTGCATTCCATGGGTTTTGACCGAAAATGTTTCTACTGCATGTGAGCTCAACAATAAATTTGGGGGTGCTTCTAATCGGGTTGTTCCTTGAGATGAAGCTTCAGGGAGTTCATCAATTTTTCCTTTTCCTTTTTTTGCTCCCATCAATTTTTCAGCTTCTTGTGTTTTGTTGCTGCTTGTGTTCCCCTTTTCTCCATTCAAGCAAATTAATTGTGTATTTCTCGATTTTCCTTCCATGCTTTTCTCAAGTGAAAAGGTGCTTGATTTTGCTGTGGTGGTGGGTTTGATCCTGTACTGTACGTATCAGATCTGAGCCAAGAACCAAAGGGTAACTCTAAGGGGAAGGTTTTTAGAAATCTACAGAAAATCTATGAGTGTCCCAGCCTCCCACAAGTATAACAAGAATCTGATAGTCTTTCATATTTGAATGATACCCAAGTGTTTATGCTATAATCTATAGGGAGACAAAAACCTTGCTTGAGAGGCTTGGTTATGTCTATTTCAACCTTCATTCGTATAAATGTTTTACAGGCTATCCCAAATTGTGGGTCTACATCTACCTCTACTAATTTCCCAATAACATTACCTATTTTTGTTGTGTTTTCCATTGTCATGTGATCTAAAGTAAGATCATGAATTTGCACATGAAACATAGAAGAATTTAGACTTATCTCCTGCCAAGTGGAACCTGGTGACCACAATTTTAGTATGAGTAAATGGCCTTTGAAGGAGCTTGGTTGAGTATCCTCTGTCTGTCTTGGGGAGTTTAAAAAGTGAAAAGGAAGAGGTTGACCTCTAGCTATGTTTGGGTGTCTAACTACTCTTAGGTATTCTGAGAAACTCTCGTACGGATAAAAATAGTCTTCCCTCTAAATGAGTTTGAAGTAGTTTTCAAACATCTCTTGCCACTATGTTTCACTATGAGCTGAGAGTCTGTGTTGGGTGCGAATGCCAGTGTGCGACGGAGAGGGAGAGGGAGGCTAGTGGTGGCTAGGTCTGCGAGAGGTGACTGCCGGTGTGAGGTGGTGAGGTGCGGTGGCCTGGGTGGCCGCGTACGGAGGCACAAGTGGACAGAAATGGGTGAAACCCATTTCGGTTTGGTTACTGCAAAGGAGAGAGAGTTGCGCGTGGGGGAGATCGGTAGTGTCTGGCTTGGTCGCCGGCATGAGGGGGAGTCATTGGTGGTGGCGGTGAGGTTGGGTTGCCGTGTACGGAGGCGCAAGTGCAAAGAAAAGGGGTGAAACCCATTTCAGTCGGGGAGAATCGGGCCAGAGAAGAGAGAAAGAGAGAGAGAGAGAGAGTGAGTGAGTGAGTCAGTGAGGAAAGAAAAAAATAATAATAAAATCACTATAATATTTATCACTATTATATATAAATAAAAAATAAAATCACTATAATATTTATCACTATTATATATAAAATAAATAAAGAAAATCACTATAATATTTATCACTATTATATATAAAAAATAAATAAAATCACTATAACATTTATCACTATTATATATAAACAAAAAATAAAATCACTATAATGTTTATCACTATTATATGTAAAAAATAAATAAAATTACTAAAATATTTATCACTATCATATATAAAAAAATAAATAAAATACTAAAATATTTATCACTGTTATATATAAATAAAATTATCATATCATCATTGTTAAAAAAAAAATCTATCATTGATAGGACTCACACCTTTTTCAACTATCTATTCAAAAGTCAACAACTCAACATACTTCATACATCCAAACAACTAAAAATACTCTCAATGGGACCCACAAACCCACTCCAATCTCTACTCATAATTATTCATAAACATTCTCAACACTTCTCAGGTATTCTCACTACCCAAACGTAGCCAATTCAATGTGAAATTTTTTGATGAAGTTCCAAGCTGCCTTGAAGCTTGCATATTTTGTTTAATGGACGTGCTGCTACTATTCTTCCCACTAGTGCAAGTTATGTGATTACCTTTGCATAGTCATGAGCTGGCTCCAGATTTAGATCCTGCCAGGAAAGTACTGCTTCCGTTTGTTGGATTAAAAAGTCCATATCCATGTTGAAGTGTGTTGGTGAGTGGCTTGTTTCTGAGTGGAAGGGTGAGAACGATGGCAGTTAATGGTGTTGCTGTTACTCTAGAGGAATGAGTAGGGAGACTCCAGAGGGATGAGTAGTTGTAATGGAGACTCTATGACTAAGAACATTCGCATTCAGTGCCTAAATGTCCTTTTCCCTTATAATTTGGTGGAAAGTTTAGGGTTTTCACCCCAAACTCTCCCATCCTAATCCCTAAAATAGGGTGGCAGAATTCGGATGCTATAGTGGATCTGGGGATCCACTGTACATTCCGAATTGTTCTTTTCGTTGGCTGCCATTCTTTGCTCTCACGTCTCCCTCCCTTCGACCATTGGGTGCCATCATTGTTTTTGCCCCTCCATTGCACCGCACCTACCATCGATGTTAGCCTCTCATCGGTTCATCGTTGTGAGTATCCCTATACCCTATACCCTCTCATTCGCACACAATGACGATTCAGCCTCAAGGCGTTTTGGATTTTCATCCATTCGAGATCCTCCATGGTTGTTTGCACCGAGCTTCTCTATCTCATTTCACTGAGAATAAGGTTCCTCCATTGCTAGATTTTCAGATTCAACGTTTTGACAAAAAACTCAAGATTTCCTTTGGGTTTTCAGATCTCCTTCGAATAAATGCTTTGCTTAGATTTTTGTTGCAATGTATTTCCTCCATTGCTGTGGTAATCATTTTTTATGCGTAGATTTGGGGCTATTTTTCATTGATTTGTGAATTGCAATTTGGGGAAAAAAATCCTAGATTTTTCTGAGCAATTGTTTCCTCCATGTGCTGGGGTTGCCATTTTCTATCCTTAGATTTGAGGCTATTTTCCACTGATCTATATATTGCAAATTATGAAAAAAATTCTAGATATTTTCGCCAGCTATTGGATTGATTTGTGCTGTTCAATTGCTCTGTGATGTTGAATTGGTCTGTGTTGTTTCATTGCTCTGTGTTATTCCATTGCTCTGTGTTGTTTCATTGCTCTGTGTTGTCGGAGTGCAACCATGCTATTTCATTGCTCTGTGCAATTCCAATGCTCTATGCTATTTCATTGCTCTGTACAATTTCATTGCACTGTGTTGTGAATTGCTTTGTACAGTTTTATTGCTCTATGCAGTTTCATTATGTTGTGATGTTTATTTGCTCTGTGTTGTTTCATTACTTAGTGTTATTTCATTACTCTGTGTTGTTTCATTGGTCTTTGTTGTTCCATTATGACAATGTTGTTTCATTATTATGTGCAATTTTATTGGTTTCTATTGTTTCATTGCTCTGTGTTGTTTCATTGCCAACTTGTTGTTTCATTGCTCTTTGCTCTTTCGTTGCTCTGTTATGTTCCACTGCGACCATGCAGTTGTGCAGTTTCATTGCTTAGTGTTGTTCCGTTGTTATGTGTTGTTCCATTGTTTAGTGTTATTTCATTGCTCTATGCTATTTTATTGCTCTGTGCTGTGAATTGCAATTGATGGTTTAGGATGAAAATCCTAAATTTTCCGCCAAATTATAAGGGAAAATGACATTTGCGGCACCAAATGCCAATAGATATGACTTACTTTAGTTATGCCTTACTTAAATTCATGCAATTTAACATGAATATTAAATTCATGCCTTACTTTAGTTACCATTGGAGAGAAGATAAAAAATGTGATCGTTGTGAAAAGGACTAACAAAATGTTACCGTTGTGGAAAGGACCAACAAAATGTTACCGTTAGAGAGAGGATAACAAATGTTACTGTTGGCGGAAGGCTGAAAATAATTAAACGTTGGATGAAGGACAAAAAATGTTACCGTTACACAAAACAAATAAAATATTACCGTTATATATGCAGACAAAAATATATTAAAAAATATCATTGCGTTGGAAATCACACATATTTAAGAAAAAATTATTATTCGTAATGCTGTATTAATTTTAAAAGTACTATTGTATCCAAATTAAAATCATATAAACTGTTTACAAAATATAGTAGAATGTATTTTGAAAACAAAAGGAAAAATACAAAAGAGTTAGTAGTTAAGAATATAAATGGAAGTGAGAAAAAAATAATAAAGAAAGAATAGGAAAAAATTATTTTCATAGAATAGGGAAAATATAGAGAATGAGATGTAGGAGGTTTATTAAAGATAGGTAAAATTTAGGATAAAGTTTAAGGAATGATGTATTTTAGTTAAAATTTAGGAAATTTTATAGCCAACCGGATGAGGATGCTCTAAATTAAAAGATATTTTACTTGTTCTTGATTAGGCAATTTTTTTTTTATCAATTAGCCAATTAACAACTGATTATCCTTACAATTGTGAATTTTACGGTGTTGGTTTCTCTATTAAGGAAAGGCCAAATAATCGCACATTGTTGAATGGACAACGAAATGGTAACTTATATGTACTGTCCCTACCACTTGAAGCTCACTTCTGCGCTCGATTTCGAACTGTTTCTAAGGAAGTGTGGCAAAAACGGTTGAGACATCCCCAAGCATCTACACTTAGTGTTCTTCATTCTCATGGCTTTATTTCTGTTCTCAAAAAAAAAAAAAAAAACTCTCCTTGTTAGAGTTTTCAGTTAGACAAAATGAGCAAACTTCCATTTCTACCCTTTTCTTCTATTGGTTTAAATGTATTTGATGAAGTTTATTGTGATTTATGGAGACTAGCCCTGGTTTTATCTGTTGGAAAATTTCAATATTATGCATGTTTTGTTGATGCTTTCTAAATATATGTGGTTTATTCTTTTATGAAAAAAAAATCTGATTTTTTAATGTCTTTATTTTATTTGAAAAATTTCTTGAACGTCAATTCAATGAAACTATCAAAATCTTTCAAACCGATGGTGGTGGTGAGTTCAACAACACACAACTCAATCTTCACCTTCAACAACAAGGTATTCTCCATCAATAATCATGTCCTCATATCCCCGAACAGAATGACTTGATGGAACGACGACATTGAACAATTCGTGAATTAGGTATGACCTTACTTTTTCAAAGTGGTGTTCCAAAACGTTTTTGGGTCGAAGTTTTTTCAACTACTGGTTTCTTAATAAATCGTCTTCCTTCCATTACATTAGATCTTAACTCACCATTTTCCCTTCTTCATGGTCATTATCCTGACTACACATCTCTTCGGGTCTTTGGGGTCAAAATGCTACCCATATAATTGGGACAATAAGCACAACAAATTTCATCCAAAAGCTCTCCCATGTATTTTTATAGTGACAAACACCAAGAGTATAAATGCTACCACCCTACCTCTCATTGAACCTTCGTCTCCTGACATATTTTTTATGAATCCACCTTCCTTTACAAACAGCCCGAGAATCTCCACCTCCCACTCTTCTGACCAAAGTTTATCAACATTTATGGATTGGCATTCACCAAACTCTACACTTTCTAACCCAACAATTGTCTCTAGTGTCTCTTCTGTGCAAGTACCTCTTCCACCAGTTGACTCCATGTCACCCATGATTGGCGCCACCCCTATACCATCTTTGACTCCCATGGAGTTGTCTCCACCGGCTTCACCCCCAAGTCAAGTGTCCAAGTGCCCAACATGATGACCTTCTCCCTTTCCTGCCCATTGATTCACTCGTTTCAGATCCTCCTTGCCACAACATGGTAAATTGCTCTTAGGCTGGGATCCGCAAACCCAACTTGAAGTACATCGACTATGACATTGTTGTTGACCTTCCCAAGGAACCAAAGACAATACGCTCCTCCCTTAACCATGCCTGCTGGACCAAAGCACTGCAAGATGAGATCCAAGCTCTCCAAGACAGCAACACTTGGACACTCGTGCCTCATTCCCCTCACATGGATGTTATTGGTTACAAATGGGGGTCTTCAAGATCAAAATCAATGCCGATAGTACTCTCAATTGGTTGAAAGCTTGGCTTGTTCTCAAGGGCTTCCACCAAATTGATGGTGTCAATTATATAAAGACGTTCTCTCCTGTAATCAAGCTCGGCACCATCCGATCATTCTCAGTATTTCCCTTGTTCGCCATTGGGATATTCGCCAACTCGATGTCAAGAATGCCTTCCTCCATAGTGATCTCCAAGAGGACATGTTTATTTGCCAATCTCCAGGTTTTATCCATCCCACGTTTTCTTCTTATGTTTGCAAGTTAAACAAGGCCTTATATGGCTTAAAACAGATCCCTCTCGTCTAGTTTGATAAGTTTAGTACTTTCCTTTTTGCCTATGGTTTCCAGTATAGCTCTGCTAACCCTTCACTTTTCATATATCACTCATCTCTAGGCACTATTTTTTTACTATTATATGTAGATAATATTCTTCTCACTAGTTCAAACCCCTCACATCTTAATGCCTTCACTACTACTTTTGGTCAATAGTTTGCTATGAAAGATCTGGTTCTCTCATACACTATTTTTTAGGCATTCAAGTCACTGAGACTCCCAGCTGTAGTTTTATCTCAATCTAAGTATGCTCTTGAGATGTGATTAAGAAAATGATTATTAGTGAATTTGTATTTTTTCTTAGTGATTAATGATGTTTAAAAAATACTTTAAAAAAATCATTTACATTAGTGTGCATATTTGAGAAACACATTTGGTGTCACCTAACATTATCCTAAAATAAAATAACAATATCTTAATATGATTGGCCAATCAACTTTGATCTAGATGGGACCGATAAATTGATTGCTAACTTTCTAAATATTAAAGGTGGAAAAAGATGGAAATTTTTTGAAGGAAAATGCTATTTCACCTACTCAATTTGCCCCCTCATTTTGACACCTCGGGTATTTTATTTTATTTTAAATATTTTTCTTCACTTAATAGTTAAGGAAGTGACTATTAGTGTATTGATATTTTCTACATATTTTTTAAAAATGTTTTAAAATGATAAAAAAAATGAATAAAAAATTGAAAAAAAATAAAAATGTGATATTGGCCCAGCGGTAAGTTGTAGCGGGCTACTTTGAGTGGCAGAGTAGCACTGCTCTTCTTTTAATATGCTTGAATGGCCGTGAGATTTGGACGATCTCTCCAAGTGTGACAGTTCTAATAGTGATTACAAAGCCTCTTAAAATTAAAATTAGGAGAGATGCTAAAAATTATCTCACACAGTACATTTTATATATTTTATATTTTACTTTATTTTATTTTTTCTAAACTAATTAAGTTGTTCTTCTCATCAGTCATACATCACATACTTTTTATGACAAGGAGAAAAAAATAAAATAAAAGAGATATGATGTGTGGTGTACTGAATGATAAGAAGAATTATTATAAAATTAGAATTTATAAAAGTTTAGGGCTCATATTTTTGGATTTATAGATTTAGTTTATTGTATAATGAAATCACGACGTGGTGATGTGTGATTGGAGAGCATAAAAACCATTTTTATAGATAAAAGATTGAGATCATAGGGGTTGAAAAAAAAAATAAAAGAAACCCTAATGAATTGTAAATGATATATGGTAGATTTTTATAAAATTTTAAAACTTTTCTTTTGTACGTAATATTAAAAATATATTATAAACTCTTTTACACATATATATTAAGGAGGGCGGTCGATATTGTTATATTAGAAATTTGTGGAAAAAATGTAAAGGAACACTGCTAAGGTCGGTCGATGTTAACCCAAGGGAAATTTCTCCTGAATTAAATCTGGAATTGCTAAGTTGATCTCTTTTGTACAGCTTGAATGAAGAGTTGTATCTCATACTTAATGTAGATCTAGTATAGAGCACTGCAAATCTCACACTTCTACATTCTCAAACGTCTTGTCCAATAACTAGCATTAATAATTGATGAAAGCCTCAATATATACATGAATTGCATCCATTTACACAACTTGGCCTAGAGTACTGACCCACCACACATATTTTAATTCCTTACTATGCCTTAGAAACGATAAGGTACAACAATACGACTACCCATTTCCAAGCAACAACAAAGATGATGCCTAATTTCTAATTTTGAACCAATATGAGGGAAAAAAGTATTATATAATTCAGAATGAGGATGTTGATATAGAAGGCGTGCCCCGCACTCTTTCACCTTCATGTTTGAGCTACTTGTTTTAACTGATGCTCCAATGTAGCTCCATCTATCCAAATTATTTGACTGCTCCAAAAACCACTCAACTGGTAGATACAGCCCAAACCCAAGTAGCCCTACAGAAGGGTGATCTTTGGGGGCACGAAGGACTAAGGGTTCTTTTAGAGGACCTTCATTAGTCTCGAAATGGTAAACAAACTCAACAAACTGGCCTTCATCCGGATGACTGCCCTGGAAATTCCTTGGATCTGAATTCTCTACCTCATCATCAACCTCATAAAAAGTAAAAAGATAATATCCCTTCCACTTACTATTATTATCTAAGTTTGGATGGATTTGAAGTGTTACATGAGAACCAAAACTTCTATTGTTGAACCACTCTGGAATTTCAGCTCCCAGGGAAGAGCCATACATTAACTTGGGATTTAAACAATTATTTTCCTGCACGTGAAGTAAAAACAAAAAACAGAAAGATGTTAGTTGGAGTATATTAAATAACCACTCCCACAAAACATCTTAAGAAGAGATCATGGCAGAAACCAAATGAGGGAGTTCATAAAGTAAACTGGGATGATGCTACAAAATATTCAGAAGAAAGGATTGGCATTGGAGTGATTGCTAGAGATTCCCAAGGGCAGGTGATTGGCATATTACAAGCTCCCATATCAATAAACTGTGATTCTTTTATTGTAGAAGCTTATGGTTTTCTATTAGCTGCAATTTTTTCCAAATAGATGGGGCTGTCCAAGGTTGTATTTGAGGGGAATGCTATGCAAGTTGTTTTGATGGCAAACAAGGCTGAAACAAATTTCAGTTTAGTTGGTCTACTAATTGCAAATGCCAAAGGAGTACTAACAACCCTCAGTTCATAGTCTATTATTCATACAAGCAGACTGACAAACATGGCAGCATATATTTTGGCATGAGTTGGGTTAGATTTTGTAGAAGACAAGTATACATTGGAAGAAATTCCATTATGTATTTAATCCACTGTAATTAGTGATTTGATGTAATGTCTTCTGTTATCAATGAAATTCAGTATCATTTCAAAAAAAAAAGAAAAAGAAAAGAAGAGATCAAAGAGACTCACAACGTCATAGCCCTTTGTTTGCAAATTACTTTCTTCATGATTCAAGCTTCTAATATAGTAGACTCTGTCATCAAAACCGATATAGAAGGCCCCAATAGAGTCATCATTAGTCATAAACATTTCTTGCATAGAGCAAGCATCATTTGAGCCAAGCTCTGGCACTGCAAAAAACTTAGTGAGTTTGATAGCAGTTCCACCTTCATACAATTGTTCCAGATACCCCTCACGATTCATGTCTTGAATTCCACCAAGTGCTAGGCAATCAGATACATCCAGAATTTTAAGAGATGACAAACTACAAATAACGCTCGGAAACTTTAAGAGCTTTTTGCAATTATGTAAAGACAATATGGAAAGGCTGCATAAACTCTTAAATGATGGGGGTAGTTCCTTTATGGCAGTACCATCCAAATAAAGTAACCGCAATGAAGTCATGTTTCCCACAATGTTTGGGAACTTCTCAAATCTTGAACAATCAGAAAGATAAAAATGTTCAAGAGACTCCAAGCTAATCTCATTTGGAAAGCTTTTAAGGCGTTTGCAAGCATGTAGATTCAATCGTCTAAGCTGTTTGAGAACACCAATAGATTTGTGGACCTTAGATAAACTTGTACAACCTTCAAGGTCTAGTGTCTCAAGACTTGGGACTCCGGTGAAGTCTGGTGTCTTCAACAAGTTTTGAGAGCTGCTAAGATCCAAGCGTTTCAAACTTCCAAAACTCTGTTATAAAACAATACATATTGAACAAAAAAAAAAAAAGCATTAACAAGCTTAGTACCATTAGTAGAAAGAAGAATAAGAAGAAAACACCTTACACTAATTCCCTTCCACAGTTGCTTGATGTGACTGCATGGAAATCTAAGTTCACCAAGATTGTCTGCTTGAAAGCTATTTGACAAGGATTTTGAAGGATATCCAGACCATTCTAGTACCCGTAACCCATGTGTTGGCATGAATCTTAAAGGGTCGCTGTGCCAATGCAGATTGAATAACTTATCACGGAGATTAGAAAAACTCATGTTGACAAAACTTGTATTCCGAATTTTAAGAATTCTCAATTTCTTCATCTTTGAGAAGGCTCTAACACTGAATCGTTCCTCATTTTGATTAGGTAAGTTTAGCACTATACCTTCAATCACGTCAGTCCCCTAAAAACCAAGAACAATAAAATTGTGTGAGAAATATTTGCAAAACACTTAAGAATTAGAACGAAAATACACTATACATGATTTATATCTGGATTAATCCACTTATAGTATTATTCGTCAACACGTGAAGAACATCCTTATAATGCCATAATCTACTACGCCGGCCAGGCTCTTCGGGGGATTCATAATAAATTATTTCTTCTCCCATTTTTTGTAGCAAATCATGCATCCTCAACCTTTTAGATGAGATGGTTATAAGACATTTCTCCATGAGAATATCAATATTGAGGTATGGATAGTAACCAAAACTTTCTAATATATCCATTAAAATGTTATCTAAAACCTCTCCATTGAAAAAACAAGCAATATCTAAAAACAACTTCTTTTGCAAATCCTCCAATCCATCAAAACCTACTTGAAGTATATCTAAAATTCATTTATTAGGCTTTACTTTCAGTTGATCCCAAGCACCTTTCCATGCATTTGTTCCTCTACCAAACAAGGAGGACCCTAAAACTTTGAGAGCTAAAGGAAGGCCTTGAGCATATTTCACAAAGCCTTTGGATAAATCCACATAATTTTCTTCAGGATAGGGTTTCTTGAAAGCTGCCAAACTAAAGAGCTACAATGCTTCATCATTATTCAACTCATTAACCTTATAGATATCATTCACTCCATGTCTTTTCAATAAATGATTATCTTTGCTCGTTAAAATGATTCTACTCCCTGGACCAAACCAATCATGGCTCCCTGCTAATGCTGTTAGATGTTCTTCTCTGTCCACATCATCAAGGACTAAAAATACTTTTTTATAACATAGTCTATTCCGTATCATATTCATTCCCTCACGATCGTCCCATATATTTATTGCCCTTTCCATGAAGATCTTAGAAAGAAGTTGTTTTTGTAAAGAAACTAAACCACGATTTCTAGTTTCTTCTCTAATACAGGCAATAAAGCTGCTTGCTTCAAATTGGTAAGATATTCTATCATAAATGACTTCTGCCAAAGTTGTCTTACCCACTCCAGCCATGCCATGAATTCCTATAAAGCGAACATCATCCAATCCAATACCAAGTATGTTCATCATTTCCTCCACACGAGATTCTATTCCAACAAGGTCCTTGGAAAGAGTTGAAAAGTTACGACTTAATCCTTGAAGTATCCTTTTAATGATTTCTTGGACAATTGTTGATTCATGCCTGGGAAAAATGATAAGATAATTAATTATTATGAGACAGTGATAGCCTTTCAAGAGCCAAATGTATGATAATGTATTAATGTGCAATATAGCACATTATAAGGTGCATGGTTTTGGGATTTTAGTTGTAACCTCGATGCTCCCTTTGTATATGGTATTACCCTACCATAAATAAGGGTTATCGATAAAATTAGAGTACCGCTCACATATCTACAAAATTATACCACCCTAATAATGTTGAACTTTTGACCCTTACATTTCCATTATTTTTTTGTGAGAATTAGGAGAGTTTGGGTGTTTTTTCTAAATTAGAATCCATAGGAGAATTGTAGGTTTTGATAAGGAATCGGGGTTTCTTGGTATGTTGATGATCTGGGAGTTGTTGTTGATGCTAAATCCAAAGGGACAAGGTTGCATGATGTAGTTTCATACAATTGATAGTAAAGTACAAGGGAATCGACTTAGGGAGCAATGTAATGATATGTAGTCAAAAGTAACAGATGCATATAATAAAGCCAGAGGAAGGAAGTTGTAGCTCTGAGGATGAAGGGAAGCCATAAAATGCATGCTGGCTTTTAGAGGAATAGATATGGATGAAAATTAAGACGGTTGTCAGTCCTTAGAGAGGAGGAGCCATGAGTGATGATACAATTAATAGTCAGATAAATATACATATTTTAAAAAAATCCAACAAGGAGGGAAAATTGGGTGATGGCAATAGCTAAATGGCCAATGGTCGAAGATGAAACGATTAATATTAGGGGGCAAGCACCAGTTGAATGGGTAGCCAGATCTCCCTCATCGTTTCCCTAAATTTGTTGTTATCCACAACCAAAAGCAGCCAAACAAATATTGATCTGGAAACATTAAATAGATCATCAAATATTCAATCTGACGTACAAATTTGCGTACCACATAAAGTCATATCAATTTATAAATTTAGTTTTTTGAAATCTCCTACGGGAGGTTTGGATAGTGCGTTGAGATGAGATGAGTTGAGATGAAAGTTGAAAGTTGAATAAAATACTGTTAGAATATTATTTTTTAATATTATTATTCTTTTGAGATTTAAAAAAGTTAAATTATTTATTATACTGGGTATGAAAATTTGAGATATTTGTAATGATCTAGATGAGATTGAGATGAAATGTTTTTTGTATCCAAACCTAATCGTGGCAGTAGCACTTCTCTAACAAAAAATTAATAGATCATAACGATCAATTGTTAAATTTATTTAATTAAAGGGATTAGATTTCACATCAAGAATTTATCATTTTTGTCACATGAGCTGGATCGCTAACTGATCAACACGAGTCTAACATGTGTATTTATATGGATCCAATTAAATTTGATTGGTACAACCGGCCGGAATCCAATTTTATGGGGGTACAAATTTGAGAATCTCCAACATATCCATGCATGCTCTCGCTATAAGAATAAAAGAAAAAATGTTACCTAAGATGAAAATGCCATCCAGATATGTTGCCGACTTCTTTCAAAGCAACTCTCCACGTTTGCATCTTCTCCATATCAATATTAGGGTCTTCTTCATGCCTAGCAAAAGCTTCTGCAAAAGCCCCAGTTTGGTTTCGTAACTCAGAGGGATCAACATGGTAGAAAACAGGCAAAACTGTCAAACCCGTCTCTCTCATGCATTCGACAATCTGGGCAAGTTCAGTCAAGCACCATCTTGAGGAAGCATAGTTTTTTGAGATAATGGGGATGGCATACATGGATTCACGTATTGCTTTCAAGAGCTCTTGAGAAATGTACTTTCCTCGCTCAAGTTTTTCGTCGTCTTTAAAGGCGATAATGCCTTTCTTTTCTAAAGCAGTGTATAAATGGTCTGTAAAACTCTTGCGGGTGTCTTCGCCATGGAAATTGAGGAAAACATCATGTATCCATCGAGGTCTTGGAGAATTGTAAGAAGACGGTGGTACTGATGATGAGGCTTTTTGAGTGCTTAGGGAAACCATTGGACACTTGAAAAAAACAATACTTGTTTACAGAAATGCTTGCTAGATAGTAATTTGGAGATGACTTGGAGAATTATGACAAAAGCTAGCACTAACAGGCTAGCTAGAGATATATATATATAGGAAAGAGGCTCCCTTGCTTTCCAAACTATCAAACAATTTAACAAACATCACCATTAGTGAGAATCAGGCCAGCTTGATCATGGGTTGATGTTAATGTCAGCCTAGAAGACGTAAACAAGACGGAAGAAAATTTCAGATCAGTTGACTTGGACAATTGATGCACATTAATGGTCTTGTTTACGTCTAAGTAAAGAATATGCCAGCTGCTTGATAGGAACAATACCGTTGGAATATGCCAGCTATATGTAAGGAACAGTGATGCTCTGCAAAAATCATCCAGAAAGAAAACGAAAGATTCTTATTTCTATCTTTTCTCTCTTTTTTTCATTAAAACAATTAATTTACGTTTCACAAGGAATTGTTACGGAGAGAGAGATATTTTATAATTGGTATTGCTAAGTGTTTTGGGTTTTCAAATATTTTGCAAGGGGTCAAATGAAATATGCTTATCTAGTGGTGCCTTGGGGGAAAAAAAGATTGCGTCACTTCTTTTTTCTCATACATAAATTTCGTTTTAGCTGTCATATTACAGGTACGACACCTCAGTTGTTCCGAGTATCAATTAACTATGTGCTCGATAATTCTATTTAGATGGTAGATTTCATAACTTTATTTTAGATTCTGATTTACAGTAATATATCCCCAGTCCAATTATTATGCTGGTAACTTGTTGGATTTGTGATAAAGAGTTTTTTGCTTGCTTGAGATCTTGATGGCTCTGTCTCGCTCTTGCTAGAAAATACAAACATAATACAGTTTTATTAGCCACTCTGGCTAGAATTCAAATTGGTTCTTGTTGGATTCTTGATGTTGTCAGTTTTAGGTCTGTGAAATTACTCAAGTAGCCTTGTATTATAATGCAGTAGAAATATCTATCAATTCACTCAATAAATTGGTTAATTGTTAATCATGCAATATTTAATAATTAAATAATAACATAAAATAAATTGCATGACACCAAGATTGGCATCGAAGGAAAACCCTTTAAAGAATTCTTTAAAAGTAAAACCCTACGATATAGTCAAACCCAGAAAATTCAATTTTATTATTTGAAAATCAATTATGAGTAGAGCTCAATTACAAAACTTTCGTCAATTGACACTCTTACTTGACCAGAAAAATGACCCATTTGTCTTCTACCGTAGTAGCAGCCAAAACCTCTGACGATCTTGAAACATTGGCTTTTCTCCTAGAACTCCAGTGGTTGAAACTCGACCAATCAATTCTCCAACATGTAGCACGATCACACTCTTTGAGAAAAACAATATGAAAATTTTTCAATGAATTTTCTAACCAAAATATGCACTAAAAACTTTCTCACCAAGGAACAACCACCTCCACCATCGACAAAGTCACAAAGCAATGACAAATGTTGGGGTGTTGGATCATCATATTGACCCCACAAAAATGGGCTTTTGATGGTGATTGAAGAAGTAGATAGATGCAGTGCACCAAGCTCCCTCGAATGCTAACCCACACGTATCACTTTGGCAATGGCTTGTTGATAAGAAAAACTTGAGTGGTTGTGAAAAGGAGGAAGAAGCACAAATGGTCAATGGCCTTGATGGTGAAGACCTAAGATTTTTCTACAAACAGTTAGCTTTTCGTGTCAAAGTGGCTTCAACTTTAAATGTAACCTTGGCTTCTTTTGCAATGAGACCTCGAGATATTCTAGTAGGAGTGGCAATTTGGCAACCTCTTTTGAACCTGGGTTTTGGAGATCCTTAATCTGATTTTGCGAGTGCAATTGGGATGACAAAGATATTTGATGGAAAGTTCAAAAGATTAGACACAATTGTCTCTAGTGAAGATGGATGGTTCAATTTCAACTAGTCCATTGGCTGTCCATAAATTCTCGAATCAAAACCTTTCGAATTTGGCCGAAGAGCTTATAACTTGAGTTCATAAACCTGTCATTGAAAAAAAAAAAAAAACACAAAATCAAACAACAAAACAGAAAAAGAAGATTTGTAAAAACTTCTGCTGAAAATTTGCATTAAAACCTCAACTGCTTAATTGTATTGCTTGGAAAATTCTCGGGCATACAACACTCACATCAGCACGGCCCAATATAAATTATCGAGTATTGATCATCAGCACTCATATCCAAAGCAGGTTCTGCTACTTGTATTCACATTGACTTCTGTCATACTGTAATTCCTATTAGTGAAGTAGTGGGATGTCATATTTTGAATGCCTTTTAGTTCTTCAAAGAAGTATCTAGGAAAGTACTAGTTCATGCCAAATTTTCTCTCTTTCTACATTATTTTGAGTCTAAAACCATTCTGTCATCACATAAAGTTGTTCGAGTATGATACAAGAACTGATGTTCTATGTTTTATGTCACTAGTAAAGTTTGCTTATTGATCATGGATGCTAGAAGCAATGCATGGGTTTCACTTGATGGGAAGAGAAAGCAGCAACTATCAAGGGGAGATTCAGTGCGAATATATATGAGCCAACTGGGAGGGGGGCTGTTTGTTGCAGATTTCACTTTCCCTTTAATGAAACACTGCGTTCCATTAAGCTTGCAACGAATTTTCCTTACTTTAATTTTTCTCTTTTCAAAAAAATAAAAAATAAATATAAAAACTTCCCATCTTTTCTCCAAATCATCACACTTATGTCCCTCTATTGATTCATCGGTCTAACATCCAAGTTCACAATCAGATAAATCTTTATAAGATGATCGGAAAATGAAGACCACATGCTGCCCATGGGAGAGCTGGCCTATCTTATTTTTTTTCGTCTGCAAACGTCCATTATTTATGTTTCCTATTTTTAGAGCATAGGGTATATGGGCATGGAAAGCTCTCTTACATGCTCCAAACTCCAAAGAAACCAAGTTTAGCATACCATTATTCATTACCACACCCTTAAAATATAGTATAAATTAATTATAACGGGCCCTAAGTTGTATTAACTATTTCATTTAATTAAAAAAAATTATGGACAAACAATATTTCTAAAATAATTTATACAATTATATTTTCAATGAAAAACATTTTTATAAAATAACTTATAAAATTAATATCACTTTATATAAATATTCTAATTTTAAAACATGATAATTATAAAAAAATTAGTTGTGTATATCATTCCTTTATAAAATCTTGTTTTCCTAAAATGGAAGAGCCATAGCTTTCTTAACGAGAAGCTTAGAAAGAAAGGTTTACTTGAGCCAGCTAAAAGTGCATAATTAATTAAGTAGATGTTATAGGAAAGTTATTACTCATGTTTCCACGTGCACGGTCAACTTCGTCCGTTTTTAAAGTAGATGGTGCCACGTGCACATAAGGATAATCATTGTCATATCACCTTGTTAAAAGGTTGCATTTAAATTATATGCATAAGAAAAGAATCGCTTGAGATGGAAGAATCAAATGCTATACTTTGCAGTAATCGATTAGGTTCGGTTTGATTTTGGATAAAATTTAGGATCAAATTGGTATATATTGATTTTGCATTTTCAATAACCAATTATACATCAGTTATCTTCTTAGACCGATAAATTCGATCTGACTCTTCAGTTTTAATAGTATTAGTATTAGGGGATAAAATGTAATTATTATACTAATATGCATTAGTATATTAATTAATTAAAAAAGAAATGTAATTAATATACTAATATATATTAGTAATAATAATGTATTATATATGTATAAAAAAAATATGTTGAGAATTTATTAGGCCATAAAATATTATTAATATATATATATTATGTTTAAAGCATATGATCAAATCAATTTTCATGTTTAAGATTAAAATTTTATGTCATAAATTATAATAACATTATCTTATATATAATTATAATTTATATTATTATATATAATACTAAAAAAATTAATTTAAAATATATAATATAGTAAACCGGTCCATTCTGGTCCTAAAAAGCATAGAACCGGAACCGGACCGGTACCGACCGGTTTTGGAACTAAGGGAATCGGTCTTAGACCGTACAGGTCCAAAACCGGACCATTTCCACCTGTCCGGGCCAGTCCAGACCCATTTTTCAACTTTCTCGTTAATTTTTACACCCCTAACATTGACCCTTCGCTGTAAATATTGTGTATAGTTATTGGAATTTGGAAGGGAGATCTTAACATTTTGGGCCAAGCCCATACTATCCTACCCACAATTTGTGAAAAGAGTAAACTGGAAGGATCTGAAGAAATTGGGCCCAAACAGCGTCCACCATGAGAAGGGGATTAAATTAGCAGCTCGTCCCCTCTCCTCATTAAGCTGGCTCAATGTCTGTTATTGATGGCCGCATTAAATGTTGTATCCCACCGTCACCATGAAAAGCGGGAATGATCGTGACAGACGGGTTTCATGAGGAAGGATGCAAAAGTGAACCCATGACACAGTGAAAAAGGCAAAAAGCTACAGAAGACAGGAAAGCGATACTCAGCCTCTAGACCCTTGAAAAACGGAATGAGAGTTCATGACTTTGACATCGGAGGCTTCCCAGCTTCGGCCAACCTTCCCCTCCTATTATAGGTAGTAGGTTGAAGATAACTCCTTCAATGGGCAGTACACATTAACAAGTCCTAACCGCTGGTGCCGTCTATGAGATCCAATCTTATTTGGCCTTACAACAATAGCATGCCATTTGTATTCTGGACCCCACATTTGAGCAGCAATCCTCACTCACAAAAATGGAAGGTAGAATGGCGGAGATGGAAGAACTAATAAAGAAACTGATGGTAGACACTGAGGCCCTCAGACGAGAGGGCCAAGTGATAAGGAAAACGAGCGCGAAACTTGGGGAGGATGCCAGCCTGAGTAAAGCTAAGAAATGGAGGGAGAGTCACAAGCCGTTGGTGAGGTACATAGACGAATGAGCGACGAGATACGGGGCCTCAAAGACAAGTACGAGCATATGGCAAATAGATTGGGAGGGTCCTCGTCTGTAGATCAAATACCCAGCAACATAGACTTGTTGTACAGTCTAGAGGTGATTGTAGTGCCACTCCTGCCCAAGTTCAAAGCTCCCCAAATAGAAATGTATGACAGATCCAAGGATCTGACCGAACATTTAGAAACTTTCAAAACCCACATGACATTAGATGGCTTCCCGGGAGAGATAGTGTGCCGGGCGTTCCCCCTTAATTTGAAAAGTTTTACCTAGCCATGGTTCAAGACTCTCTAGTCGGGCTCCGTTAACAACTTTGAAAAGCTTGATTGACAGTTCTTAACTTAATTCATGGCCAGACGAAACATAAGACGACCAACCACTTACTTACTCACTGTGAAGCAAAGGGAAGAAGAGAGCCTGAAAGCGTACCTATTTGCTTCAACAGGGAGTGATTAGCCACCAACAATCAAGATGAAACAATCACGTTGGCGGTACTCCTGGGAGGCTTGTGGCCTTTTAGCTCATTTATGGTTGAAATCGCAAGGAAGACCTCCTTGACCTTGCGAGAAATCATGGATTGGGCAGACGATTTTGTCAATGCTGGAGACAACCTTTTCAAGTCACAAAGGGGGGAATTCATGGAAGCTCCGTGCTCCATCTTTGACAGCCGAAGGGGGGGAACCCCTTTCCCAAGTGTACCACTTTCTCCTCTCTTGCTAGTGAGGTCGATCTCAGATCCCGCCTAGCCCTGGAGGCCGATTTCCCGTACTTGTGCCTCAACAGCCTAAGAGAAGAAAACCTTTTCTAAGTGTCCCATTCTCCCCTCACCCGCCAATGTAGTCGATCTTGAAATCTTGTCTGACCCCCGAGGTTGTTGCTCTACGCTCGTGCCTCGACAGTTGAAGGGGAACACATCTCCCAAGTGTCCCATTCTCCCCTTGCCTGCCTGGTGGTCGATCTCGGATCCTGCATGGCCCCTGAGGTTGAAGCTCCACACTTACGCCTCACCTGTTCAGCATAAAGGGGGAACACCTCTGCCCTGTGTCCCACTCTTCCCTCCTCACCAGTGACCGTTGACTTAGGCCTAAGTCACAAAGGAGAGTTCCACGGTTGACATCCAGTGCTTCTTTAGTTTATCTAGCCTTTGGGAGTATTCACGACTCCAAGCTTGGTTGCGAAGGTGCTTGGCCGCTGTAAGCTCGAGAGTAAATAGGGCAAGTTTGACATTGGTCGCAGCAAGCTCGACCTCCAATTTTGTTACCCTCTTGCCTTGAGACCCCCCCCCCTCTAGTTGCCTATGGGATTGTAACAGCTCCAAGAGTTGGGACTCAACTTCCTCCTTACCTTCTCGTAGCTCGAAACATTGCTCTTTAAGTGCGTCCTTCTAGGACTGCAGCCAGTTGAGGCACCCCTGTGAGTCACGGACCGCGTCCACCACCTTCGCCTGACTAGTTGTAGAGTCTCTGCCTAAAACTGGTGCACAGGGCATTTCCTATCGTGTGGCTCCCTGCATAACAATTATTCAGACTTCAATAATCTTCTTTCCATACTAAATTTTACCAGGTTAATTTAGATGGTGACTTTGTTTTGAAGTTAAACCAAGTTAATCACGTGTGTTCTGGGTAATTTAGATTCCTCCACACCCTTGCCCTCAATCATTTATCCTTAAATTAAGGACCTAGATTATGGTTTGACACAATGGTAGGTTCAAGCTAGCTCTTTAAATATTACTGGATAGCGCAACAAGATCAAAGACATTAAGGCCTTTAAGCTCTGATCAAGTTTTTCTCACAAAGAACGAAGCATCCATGGAATTGGTGAAGAAATATTCGAAAAACAACGAGCTATTCTTCGAGTAGTTTGCCCAATCCATGATTAAGATGGGAAATATTTCTTCATTGATAGGTTCAAGGGGAGAGATTAGAAAGAATTCCAGGAAGATTAACTCCTGAATAGCTCCATTATAACACTGCAATTCCATCGAGTGTCTTGTGCTTTTCCTGCAATGTATTCCTGATTAGTTAATAATATATGACACATTTTAAGTGCTTGGTATATGAACCCGGGTAAATGTGCTATATTTACGACTGATTGGGAATGAAAAGATCTATGATGAAAAGTAATATTACCCTTCGAAAACTATCTCAAGATTTTAATAGGTAGGTCACCAAACAGCATAAAATAAAGGAAAATGCTCAGACACTCCGACAACGGATACAATTCCACACAAGGAAACTCTACCACCAACGGCTCCTGTTTCACAAAAGGAAACTCTACACTCAACAGCTACATGCACTAGAATGGAAATCACATCCAACGAATCCTCTTAATTTACTTTTTCAAACTTTGTAACTTAAGGGTTCTCAATAGACTCTCACGATGTGTAAGAATTTTTCACAAACACCTCCTATTCAATTGTCTTTATGGTAATTAGAGCCTTGTGCGAGCAAGAGAGCCTTACTCCCATGGCATCAATCTCACTTTCGGTCAACAATTTCTTGACCTTACGGTTGAACCAGGGGAATTACACTTACGGCGGGAGCAGGTTGTGGCCTTGGCTGAGAGCCAAGACCTCGTGGGACACCTCACAGACGCTGCCTCCCCTCCACCGTATGAAATCATCCCCGATGAAGCCACAACAACTAGTCACAAAGAATTGAGTTCTACATACCTAAGATGGAGGAAATCTGACCGACTACTCTATGGATGGATTATCGGTCCATCCATCCAAGGAGTAGTTGGTCTTGAGACTTCGTATCAAGTCTGGCATGCCCTTCAAGAAGCCTATGCCCAAGAATCCCAAGAAAGGGATTTCCAGCTTACTCAACAGTTGACATACATGAGGAAGGAAGCCATGACGTCGCTGCAAGATCAAGATCACCTCCAATGATTCAACCTTGTGTGCGACCACCTAGTTGCAGCCGGACGTCCCGTGATTGACAATATGAAGGTTTTTTCCCTCCTCAACAGCTTAGGTCCGAAATACGAACCCTTCACCACCTCCATGCTCAAGCCACCAATGCCCTCCTACGCCGAGCTTGTGCTGCTGCTGCAAGGATATGAGATGTGAGACTCAACTTTTTGTTTCCTTCAACACACAAGCATATGCTTTCTATAGGAACAAAACTTGACACGGGAACAAGGGCAAACAATGCTCGTTCTCCTCCACAGGAAGTGGCTTCTCCCAAGCCAATCACACGTCTCGTCCTAATGTCTCCTCTAGTGGGACCCACAATTTTGCTATCTCCAACAGCATAGCTCGTGACAATGCTCGGGGACCTGTCCAATTTGAAGAAAAAATATACACACGACGTTAAATGTTGGCACCAGTTGGATCATGATCTCCAATCTGATGATATTTCACAAGCATTGACTTCTATGACTTATTTATTATTATTTTTTTTATGAAAGTATGGCATATATTGATAAAGGAGTTAAACCAAAGAGCGGATACAAGGGGGAACAAAGTCAAAAGAGGTGGTATAATCACTGATGCGAAGTACATCATTGCTTAAGGCATGAGCAACTAAGTTGTTGACTCTTACAATGTGCCTTACTGACCAATCACAGAAATTATTAAGGTTGTATCTAGTATCGACTATAAACTGTCCTGCATAGGTGATGGAGTCTGAGGTTGAGTTCAAATCATTAACCACTTGCAAGGAGTCACCCTCCATGATCACATTCGAGTAACCAACATATTTGTAGAAAAGGGATGCTTGTAGTGTAGCCAAAGCTTCAGCCAGAAAGTGGTCTGGGTAAAGATGATGTTGCATCCTTAGAGTAGCAAGGATCTGGCCCTCACTGCCTCTTATCACAACACCTACTCCCATCTTGCAAGCCCTTTTGTCAAGTGCTTCATCCCAATTTAGTTTGACCCTACCTTGAGGTGTAGCTTCCCACATATATGGCTGCTGCCTGGTAGAAGCTGAGGTAGTCTGTTGTGGATTTTGCTGTAATTCCTCCACCAAGTGGGCTGATTGTTGGGTAATAGCCATTGGGTGCAGAAACAGGTCCTTGAACACCATGTCGTTGCTTCTCTTCCATATTAGCCATGAAATTAAAGAAAAAGACATTAGCTCCTCATGTTCTAGAGTCTCCATAAAGCTAGCAACTAAGTCTTTGAACTGGTGAAAGTGTGGGCTTGAATTCTGTAATTTCCTTGTGCTATGGCTCCAAACATCTCTGGTTGATGGACAGTCCCACAGTATATGCTCAATGGTCTCTGGTTGTTGGATGCAAATGGGGCATACTGGTTCCTCCAAAGTCTTTCTCTTTAACAAGTTTGCTCGAGTGGGAAGGGCATTGAGACATGCCTTCCAGAGAAATGTCTTAGCTGTATTTGGGATTCTCAGGTTCCAGAGCTTGGTCCAGGGGTCATGGGGATTGCTTTGATTTGAGGATTTACCCAGCTGTTGGATGTCCAGTTCAGCGAGCAGGTGGTATGCACTCCTTGCACTGAACTCCCCTAAGGTGGTGCATCTCCAAATAAGCCTGTCAGGCTTGGGGTAGGGGCTTAGTGGGATTTCATTAATTAGCTTTGCATCCTCTTTTGTAAATAAAGCATGGATCATGTTAGCTTTCCATCGGTTGGTTGCTATATCTATGAGGCAGGAGACTTTGATGTCCCCTTATAGAAATTTGAGAGTTCTCTGAGGCTTGAAGGTTGCTTGTTTAGAAAGCCACTTGTCATTCCATATCTCAGTTTGATTATCATTACCCATCCTCCGAATCAAGCCTTCATTTAGCGCAGCTCTAGTAGCCAAAAAACTTTGCCACAAGATGTCCCCTGACCAAGATTTTCTGATAGGAAAGAGCTGTTGGGGAAGTATTTTTCCTTCAAGACCTAGGCTACCAGAGAGTCTAGATTTGAAACAAGTCTCCATCCTTGTTTTGCTAGGAGGGTTAGGCTGAAATTGGCAAAATCTCTTAGGCCAATGCCCCCATAACATTTGTCCATTTTCATTTGGTCCCAATGAACCCAATGGATCTTGTGCTTTCGTTTTTCTGCCCCCACTAGAAGCTTCTGACTAGTTTGTTAAGCTCATTCACCAGGTGCCTTGGCAGTTTAACAATTCCCACGCAATAGGTGGGGATGGCTTTAATGACTGCTTTGATCAGAATCCTTACCTGCTTAAAAAAGGAACTTGGTTTTCTAGTTTGTGAGCTTGGCCTACACCCTGTCCAGTATGATGTTTAAAGATTGGACTCGAGATCTACCTAAGAGAGCTGGAAGGCCTAGGTACTTTTCATAAGAGTTAGAGCCCCTAATCCCTGCAATGCTAGTGATGCTACCTTTGGTTTCCTCCTTTGTGTTCTTTCTGAAATAGATAGAAGTCTTATCCATGTTTAGCCTTTGACCTGAGGCATTCTCATACATCTCCATGAAGTGAAATAAGTTGGACCATTCAGTTGGATTTGCTTTGCGAAAAAGGAGGCAATCGTTAGCAAAGAACAAATGGTTAATAGAGAGCTTGTTTCTTCGAATAGGTAGACCTATTAAGATCCCATCATGTTCAGCTTTGTTAAGCATGCAACTAAGGACTTCTAAGCAAAGGATGAACAAGTAGGGGATAGGGGATCCCCTTGCCTAAGGCCTCTCGAAGGTGTGAATGACTGTTGAGGAGCTCCATTAAGAATAAGAGAGTAGGAGACTGAGCTCACACAATTCATTACACTATCCACCCATTTTGCATTGAATCCAATCTACTGCATAACATATTTCAGGAAAGTCCATTCTATCCTATCGTAGGCCTTGCTCATATCGAGCTTAAGGGCCCTGTATCCCTCCCTTCCTTTCAATCTTGACTTCATAGTATGGAAAGACTCGAAGGCCATAATCAAATCGTCTGTGATTAACCTCCCTGGAACAAATGTTGTCTAAGTAGGTGAGATAAGGTGAGGCAGAACTAGTTTCAACCTGTTGGCTAGTGTTTTTGCAATAATCTTGTAAAAGACATTGCATAAGTTTATTGGTCTAAAATCAGTTACCTTTGATGGGGATGGGATCTTTAGGACAAGAACAGTCAGGGTATCATTCATCTTATTAGACCTGCAGCCTTCATTTAGAGCGTCCGATGCTGCTTTTGTTACTTTTTCCCCTACTATGTCCCAGTGTCCCTGGTAAAAGGCTACTGGGAACCCATCAGGGCCAGGTGATCCCATGGGGTTCATGCTAAAAAGGGCTTCTTTTACCTCCACAACAGTAAAAGGTCGGGAAAGAGAGGTGTTCATGTTTGCTGTAGTTTTTCTTAGCAGTTAGACTCTCCAGTCTTGATAACTCTCAAGGTCGTAGTTGTCAAGACTGGAGGACTGTTGTCAAGGCAGGAGAGACTATGACAGTCAAGCAAATTGATAGACATTTCTTCAAGATCATTCTCCATCGTTGTTATTATATAATTGTTATTATAATTGTTATATATAATTTTAAAGGTTATTATATAATTTTAATTATTACCATTCCTAAATTATAATTTTAATTATTATACTTAATTGAGTGAGTTATTTATTTATATAGACAATAAGTATATAATTTTTATATAAGCATTTATTTGATCCTTATTTACTTACTCTCTAGTTTATTTTAAATAAATATATTTATTTATTCCAACTCTACTTATTTTGTAGGTTCAAGACTTTTTTATTGAAGAGTATTTTACTTTCTTTCTTTATATATATATATATTTAATAATATAATGGTTTGGAACCTCACAATGGTAAGAATATTTAATGGACGGTTTATTAATAATAGTAATTATATGTATATTATACTTTATATATAGTTAAGTTATATATTTTTTTTCTTTTTTCTTTTTTTAAATTAAGTTTTATACTCATCTTATTCCTAAAGTATCATTTTAATTGTTATACTTAATAACTATAATTAATAATTACTAATTTTAATTATTATTATTCCTAGAGTCGTATCATTTTAATTGTTATACTTAATTGAGTGAGTTATTTATATTTAATAAGTAATTATTAATTATAGTTATTATTTGTATATATTATACTTTATATATAGTTAAGTTATATACTTTTTTTTATATTTTTTAAAATTAATTTTTATACTATAGTTATAATTTGAATAATAATGATTATTCTAACTAATCATATTCTAACTAAATGGTAAGAATATTAACATATTCCTAAACTTGAGTAAGCAATAAACATGTATTAACAAAACCTAAAGACAAACTATGCATAAACTCACATACTATTCACAAACTATACAAACAATAATCACAATATTTATGCAATGTCACTTCACATCTATCAAAAAACACTACAAACAATATGTCCATGTTGTTTGAATTAACAATGTCACATTCTAGTTGTAACAGCCCGCTAGAAATTCATTGAAGGAATTTCTATTGACTTTAGGAATCTCGTGAAAAATCCCATAAGTTTTTACGAATCGACCTATTGCATAGGTTTTAGTCTGTCAACATAGTCAGTGTTATCACTCACTATGCTGCTAGAAATATGAGTTTTATTTATTTGAGGTGGTTAGAAGTGTCAGAATGCATTATGGTCTACGCCATTACACTCAGTGGATTATTTAGGATTTTATGGCACAATATCCTATTTTCATAATTCCGGACGAAACGTCTGTTGGAAATTGTGAAATTATTTTTAGGGGCACTTCGAGGTTAAATTTCGGTAAAAGATTTTCACTAAAGGTTAATATGAATATTTAGGAATTTTTAGTACTAAGTTTATGATTCACTTTTTCGAAGTGAATAGTAACCTCGATAAGCGCACCAATTGCAGTGTTTCGAAATCACAGTGTGGAATGTCCAAATTGGATTAGAGAAGTTTTATTTGGACACTTGGCAAGATCTTAGCCACACTTAGTGAATAATTTTAGACACTTGGCACCATAAGGAACATTTGTTGGATTTGAAGGAATCAAGGTGTGAGATCGTGTCACTTAAGCAAAACTTTGTTTCATCTGCTCAACCAAATTGTGCCAGATCAAAGAGGTTTTCAATCCTAGTGAAATTCTAAATGGTGGGAATCCAATCGAAAGCCCAAAAGCATGGTTGAAATCGAAACCCTAAACGGTTTCCCCAAAACCCTAAAGTTGGCCTCTAAACATTTTCTAATCCGATTTCTAGCATTGTGTTTAATCACTTGATTAAATCACTTCCACATGCTATTAATCCTTCAAATTTGTGTTAGAACATCATTATCCAACCTTGTTAACCTTGAAAAATTGATTGGGCCAAGTGATATTGGATTTGGGCTTGATAGCAACCCAAACCCTCTTTAAACCCCAAATTTTAGGCCCATTCGGTTTAGGCCCTTTAAGGCCCACGAATTTGGTCACCATAGGATTGCTTCATGGCTAAGTTTTGTACCCCCACTTGGCTGGCCAGATCTGTACAAGAAGAGCCTAGAAGGTTCTTGAAAGACATAGCTAAAGGGCCACCTCACTCATTCACTCTTACACTCCACCTTAAGAAAAGATCTTGGTCTGATTTTTATGAGAAGAAAAGGCCAACACTCAACCATTCCTTCAGTCCTATCACTTTACATAGCTTGTGTAAGAAGCTCTTCAGTCCACTTCCCACGAAAAAGCAACTCTCCTTTACACTTTTCCTTCATAGAACACAAAAGACACTCTCGGACAGTTTTTCGTACCTCTTTTGAATGCCTGTTTCGAAGCTTTTTTAAGTGTTTCCTCGCAACGTTTCCTTCATGAAAGTTGTTTCTTTTGGAGTCTAGTTTACGTGGATATCTTATTTGTTCCATTTGGAGATCATTTGATTGGTAAAAAGTTGTTTAGACCCCAGAAAGGTCATTCTGGGCGATAAACTGGAGAGTGTGTTATATTTTGGAGTTTTTGACCAAGCTAATGAATAGATCTTGGTCCGAAATTTTTATGGAGTACTGTTAACATGTGTATATGATTATTGGTTGAGGATTTGTTGCATGATTAAAAGTTTTGGTGAAATATTTTCTTAGGTCTAGAAACTTAGAAACTGGAAGAGGAAAAACAGTTTCTGTTTTGAGAAAGTTTAAATCTTTTATGGTTTAATCTTATTCCAATGGCTTTGATATTTTTATTGGAAGATCCTAAGCATCTTATATACATGTTAGAATGTTATTTTGAAGATATTTGATGTTAGTTTCGAACATATGAAATTTTATGGAAGGAGATATTCGGTTAGGCCAAAGTGATGATGTTCTTGGCTAAATTTATGTTTTGGTTGATGTTTACCCATGTGATCTTGAGTTTGAAGCTTGGATCTGTTTTAGGACACCTTTTTGAACCATGTGATGTTTTGGTTTGAAGATCACTTCTTTATAAGTCATGGATCAAGAGGTTGATCAAAACAAGTTAGAAACAAAATTCTGTTTTGAACTTAGAAGAGAAACCAAAAAGTTCAAGTATGGTTTTAGTGATTTTGATGACTTTTGTTCATGATTCAAAACATGATTATTCTTAAGAATATGTTATGAGTGTAGTAGAAGAAAAATTTTGGTTTAATCATGAGTTTTGAGATTTGAAAGAATTACAACAAAAAGCAAAGGAAATAGCCTTTGTAAGTTTCGGCCATATAGAGTTTTGATGGTTGTGTTTAGTTTTAAATTTTTATGAATTAATATTTGAGTTTAGGACAAAATTTACATAAGGTATGTAAATTTTGGTGATTTTTGAAGTTATGATGCAAAATCCTTAAGTTAGGGGTAAAATGGTCATTTTCCCACATGTAGAGGGTAAAATGGTAATTTTACTCTAAGTTGATATTTTTCCATATTCCTAATTGTTAGTGATTAAGTTCTAATTTTTAGAAATCACTACTTTCAGTTTCCCGTTATCGCACTTGAGTTTTGTCTCGAAGCACGAAGATCGAGGTAAGTTAGCTTTTAACTTACTATCAATTTAATGTGTATGTGTGATAAGTAAGGGAACTAAATTGTATGTATGCATGTTATCATATGTGCCATGCCAAGTCATTACATATTTATCTGTTACACAGAATTTATTCTGTCATGAATTATTCATCTGTTACACAAGATATTCTGTCACGTATTGCTATACATGCTATACATTGCAAGTATGTCATGTTAAGTTAAGTATGCCATCTGTTACATGTATTTCTTGTCATGTAATATTCATTGTCACATGTTACGCCACGTTAAGAAATGTTGTCTGTTATATGGTATGCCATGTTACGAAATGTTGCATGTTACATGTATGACATGTTATGAAATGTTCTCTGTTACATTTATGTCTCGAAGTATGTCATGTCTGTCGTCCTACGTTCATGTCACGTTATGTTACGTCAAGATTTCTGTCTTTTATGTCACGTTCATGTTACGTCACGTTACGAAATGTCATGTCTGCCAGTTAAGTCATTCATGTCAATCACGACCCTAAGCGCTAGGATGGGGTAATATCCTAGTGGAACTCCTTTGTTCACGCTGGAGTGTCTAAATAGGTGTGAAATTCCCTGGGTTGACGAAGTACAGTCAACAGGTTGCGAATGGGGCCTAATTAGCTGGTCACCGGAGCGCGCCAGGCACTAACGCCGATGGTGCCACACATTATGTTACGTGTGTCCACAGCAAGTGTGGCACAAACAGATAAGTCATGGGGCCACAACAACTGTGGAGCATGAAGTATGGGGCCACAACAACTGTGGAGCATACACTACGTGAGACACAGCAATTGTGACACGTAGAATACGTGGGGCCACAACAACTGTGGAGTACGTATTAACGCACTCACAGCTGGTATAGAAACCTGTGATGTGATGCGGTAATCGGCAGGGACACACGGCTCAAGGGGACCTGTGTAGCACCCATATGGTCATGTTAATGATTAAGTCTATTGAATAAGATTCCAAGTTCAAGTCATGTTTCACGTTATGTTATATTCAAGTTTACGTTCACGCAATCATGGTAATCCCATGAGACAAGAATATGTTCCAAGTTCATGTTATGTTATGTTCACGTTTACGTTATGTTCCAAGTTCACATTTATGTTATGTCATGCTCAAGTTCAAGTTCAAATTATGCATGTTCACGTTCATGTTATGTTTCAAGTCCATGTTATGTTTCAAGTCACGTTCATGCTAAGCTTCAGTTTCAGTTTAAGTTATGCCAGTTATGTTATGTTGTATGTCAAGTTATGCTATGATTACTTACGATTTGATTATGCATTCATGCTTTTACTGCCATGCATGCATCATTAACCTGTGTGGAAGTTTCCTGTTAACTTGCTGAGATTTGTAATCAAATCTCACTGTGGTAGTCCCAACTACCATTCCCCCCGAATGGTAGATTTTGTTACAGGATCTGAAGGAGAATCGGGAATCGACCAACTGGAAATGGTCGACTAAGCGACGATGCGATGTAGGTGTTAATACAGTAGTTACCTCAGATTACTACTTGTATTTGTAGAGTTCAATCTCCATCACTCTTTTGATCACAACCATATGGATTAATATTGTGATCTCAGTTGTTTAGTATGTCATTATGTATGAAGTATGTTTTAAGTATTTGGGATATTTCGGTTTGGTGCATAGTATTGCTAAAAAGAAAAATTATCCGCTGCGAATATTGCATAATGCTAGATGCATGTTAGGAATATTGCATCTTATATGTCATGAACGGGGGCAGGTAACCTTGTGTTGCATGTCTCGACGCTTCAAATGTCCGTCCAATCCCAAGCGGAATTTGCGGGCGTCACACTAGTAGTGTTATATTGTTAAACTAGAGAGAGATGAAAGATTATGTGAAACAGTTTCCCATCAGTACACAACGAGAGAGAATGATATTGAATAAATGTCTAAATTTTAGTCTAATTACTTAACCATCACAAACCGTCCGACTTTGACAACTCTCAAGACTAGAGAGACTTCGAGAGTCAAGCAATTTGACAAACATTT
Organism: Juglans regia; assembly: GCF_001411555.2. Taxonomy (NCBI): domain Eukaryota; kingdom Viridiplantae; phylum Streptophyta; class Magnoliopsida; order Fagales; family Juglandaceae; genus Juglans; species Juglans regia. The sequence goes on along the minus strand of NC_049911.1, from coordinate 16,182,541 downwards.
CTTCAAGATCATTCTTCCCCGGGATGTACAAGACACAAAAATTGTTCACATGTTATTTCATCTCTCTCTAGTTTAACAATATAACACAATACGAATGTGACATTGTTAATTTATAAAAGAAGTAAAAATTAATAGTTATGGAATCAAAAGTTCATATTTCTCAACAGGCAACAAAGTTTTTTATAGTGATTTTAGATTGGTTGGGGCTATCATATACGAAATAATTTAATTGTTATTATATATCTTAGGACATTGTTAATTGATACCTATGTAATTTTAATTCTTATTATATAATTGTTATATATAATTTCTTCAAAGGTTATTATATAATTTTAATTCTTATCATTCCTAAAGTATCATTTTAATTTTTATACTTAATTTCAAAGGTTATTATATAATTTTAATTATTATCATTCCTAAAGGTTAAAAATAATTTTTATACTTAATTTCAAATGTTATTATATAATTTTAATTGAGTGAGTTATTTATATTTAGTAAGCAATTACTAATTCTAGTTATTGTATGTATATATTAGACTTTATATATAGTTAAGTTATATTTGTTTTTTTAAAAGCAAGTTTTATACTATAGTTATAATTTGAATAATAATCATATTCTAACTAAATTAGTATGAATATATTATATATACTTATTAAATATTAAATATTAAATATTAAGTCTCATATTAAATGTATAGTAAATGTTTTTAATATAGTCTTAAATTAATATCCTAAACTTATAATTTTCTTGTTAAAAAATAAATTTAAAAAATACAAAAAACAATATAATATCAAAAATTCACATAAATACTAAAAACTAAACCCAATATATTTCTAACCATATAAACATATTCAATAAAAATTCACAAACAATAATCACAATATTTCAAATCCATATCACAACAACAACAACAATATTCCCACAACAATATTTCTACACATATTAATTCATCAATGAACACCATAAACTCACAAACTATTTACAAAATTCACAAATAATAATCACAATTATTTCAAGAGTAAGTATAAAATCACAACAACATGTATTAATATATTCCTAAACTTGAGTAAGCAATAAACATGTATTAACAAAACCTAAAGACAATATATTTCTAACCATGTAAACATAAAATGTATAAACATATTAGTAAAGTTTAGAAATATACCTAGCACTCACAATATCCTCTTACAAATCAAAAGCTTTCAACTTGCCAAAACAGCCAATCCTTAAAAAAAATACAACACTAACTTATTAGAAATATATATAACAAAAACACAAGACAAATATTATAAAATCCAAGAAAATACAAAAGAAAAATAATTTTTTTCTTACTAAAACTCAACTCAACTCAACTCTCACTCTAACTGTCTCTCTCTCTCTCTCTCTAATCTGGACTCAATTTTCTCTCACTCTAACTCTCACTCTCTCTAACTCACGACTCTCTCTCACTGAACTCTCTCTCACTCTAACCCTCTCTCTCTCTAACCCACGAAGACCGGCCCTCTCTCACTTCTCTCTCTGTTGTGCACACGGGAGAAGTAGAAATGAGCCGCTGCCTCTTGTGCATGTATTCACTAAGTCTTAAAATTATTAGATGGAACATTCGAACGTTAGTTGTATGTCCGAACGTTATATTATCCCACTCAATTTTTAAATGACGTTTGAACGTTAAAAAAATAGGATAAATTTTCTGTGAAGAATGTTCGGCCATTTTCTATAAATGTTCGAACGTATCTTCCTATGATAGCACCCAAAATTTAGCAGGAAACTTCCCACACTTTTATTTTAATGTTCGAACGTTAAGAAATTTGGCATTCGAACGTTTATAAATACCCAAAGATTTTCATCGACTAATGTTCGAACGTAAAATTTCAACGTCCGAATGTTCAGATCATCACATAGATACCTAAATCGAGCGGGAAATTCCTGCACTTTTATTTTCATATTCGAACGTTAAAAAATTTGGCGTTCGAACATTTATAATTTCATGGTAAGTTTCATCAACTAATATTCGAACATAAAATTTCAACGTCCGAACGTTCTGATCATCACATAGATACCTAAATCGAGCGAAAAGTTTTTCACACTTTTATTTTCATTTTGAACGTTAAAAAATTTGGCGTTCGAACGTTTATAATTTTATAGTGATTTTCATCAACTAACATTCGAACGTAAAATATCAACATCCGGACTTTTAGATCATCACAGAGATACCTAAATGAAACATTTAGTTTAATGTTCGAGAAAATTTACGTTTGAATGAACCAACATCCGAAAGTTTCAGCTCATCTCAGAGGTGCGTAAATCGAGCGGGAACTTTCTCGCATTTTTCTTCTAGTGTTCAAACATATTTTAATTGTACGTTCGAACATGAAAATGAACTCTCATATACCTCCATTAACGTTCGACCTTGAAGTTGAAACGTTTGAACTTGTAATGATCATCACAGATAAAAAAATCCAGTGGAATACATTATTAAAGTTCGAACGTTAAAAAATCATGTTCAAACGTAAATTTTAATCAATAGTTAGTATTCTAGATACTCATAATATTTCTCTTCAATATAATTTTTTTTTAAAAAGTTGAAAAAAGTATTAACTTCTTGTCACTATTTTCTTCTTTCATACAACCCGGTTGTTCGAGATATTTTTGTTACTTATTAAATTCTATATTATATACTATATTATAGTATAATATATATACTATATTTTATATATATATATAGTATGATAGCATACTATTTTAGATGAAAACATAATAATATAGTATATATACTATACCATATATATGAATCAATAATATATAATTAATAAAACGAACAACAAAACTTATATATATATATATAAAATACACTATATAAAATACTATATAGTAATGATTTTCTTGAATCACATCATCTGAGGGTCATAATTTATATGACTTTCAACTCCATCCAACCTAGTTCCATACCGTTCATAAATATTCCCGACTTTCAATGATTATCAACAGAGGCCCGTACGGCTGGGGCTAGCACTTAATGAACACCTATATTGATGTCTGAAGATACGTACGGCCTACTTCATAGCCACAAACGCAACAAGCCAAGCTAGCTAGGTAGTCAGTCTTCTATATATTTATTACTTGTAACACAATCATGGAGGATGTTTGAACATTATTTTGAAAACAAAAGGGATCAATCCTCCCACTAAAACTGACTTCCTATTTACTGATCCAATGGCCAGCCCCGTCTTTGATCTCCCTCTATACGAAAAAAGTATTATACTTCATATATAGTTAAGTTATATACTTTTTTTTTAAGACATAATTTATACTATACTTATAATTTGAATAATAATCATATTCTAACTAAATTAGTATGAATATATTATATATACTTACTTCATGTTAAATATTAATTCTCATATTAAATATTTTAAATCTTTACTGAAATTAAGATCCTAAACTTATAATTTTCTTGTTAAACATATTCAATAAAAATTCAAAAACAATAATTACAATAACAACAACAATATTTCCACAATAATATTTCTACACATATTAATTCATCAATGAACACCATAAACTCACAAACTATTCACAAAATTCACAAATAATAATCACCATTATTTCAAGAGTAAGCATAAAATCACAACAATATGTATAAACATATTGCTAAACTTTAGAAATATAATTAGCACTCACAAATTCAAGAAAACCAATTAATCTAATCGTCATTCATTAGGGAGAGTAATTTGATTCCAATCAATCTATTTAGGAATTTATACATTAGAATTTTGGGTACTAGATTGTAATAATAAAGTAAATCGCTTTGGGCTAGTAATAAGAACTTGTGGTTCTAATATTGTTTTCATTAGTTTATAATGGATCATATATATATATATAATATACTATATAATACATTATATATATAATACACAGCATATATAGATACTATAATATACTATATATTAAAATATAATATTTGATATAGTATGCTATATGTTATAGTATACATCATAATATATAACATATATTAATAATATAATATATTATAGTTAATATTCTAGAAAATAAATCGAGAAACGTTAGAACGTACTAATAATTACATTCGAACGTTTCGTGTATATAAGCCCAAAACTGGACAGCAAAACATCATTTTCACCATCATCTAACTTCATTCTCGTTTGCACACCACCATTACTCCGTCACCGCCGCCGTCAAACTCTGCCACAACCATCACTAAAATGTAGGCATTCATCTTTTAATCAAATAACTTGTATTTTATTTAAGATTTGGGTTTGGTTTTGTTTAAAATGGGTCAAGTGGTGGCTGGATTTTCAACACCATTTTTCGGCCACCACGACTTGCCATTAGCCAAATAATCATCGTAGAAAAGTTTATTGAAGTGTATACTTCATTTCTACGGTGACATTTCGTTATTTAGAACCTTGTACACAGGTTTTCAAGATTTCAATAATGGCTGAGTCGACTCAGCCATTCTGTGTCGTAACGTTTGAAAGTTTCATCGAGACGTTCGAACATACGGCATTTTAATTACATAGTCGTTAAGGCTTCTACGTTCGAAGGTGTATTGTTTTACATTCGGACGTTATTTTTTGAATAATTTACGTCCAAACATTTAATTATAATGTCTGAAGGTAATGCTTTTTAAATTTATTTATGCTTCAACGTTCGAACGTTTATCTTTTACATTCGCACGTAAAACACATACGTTCGAACGTATAACATAAATGTCCGAAAGTAAGTCATTTAAGTTTATTTATTGTATATGTTCAAACGTATATGTTATACATTCGCATGCATGTGTTTTACGTGCGAACGTAAAGTATACAGGTTCGAACATTTTATCTGAATGTTTGAACGTTTATTTTACTATATTCGAACGTTAATGCAGAGTAGTTTAAAATTAACACAAAAAATGCATCAATGTAAATAATTTTTTTTCCTTTTCTATTTTCAGGATATGGCTCATCCTCTACATACTAAGAAAAGAGGGAAGGAAGGAGCTACTCTGGACACTACTCATACCGGCGCTCCTACTGTTATGGTAGAGCGAGAGGTCCTTATTAATGAGTTCAACGAACTCATATGGGAGCAGACGAACCTAAGAGATGTTTTCCTCAGTAGAGGCTTGGGAAATATTTGCACATTGAGGGGGCATGTATACCCTTCAATGGTTCAGGAGTTCTATATAGGGATGTGTGATATGCCTCAGGACGCATCCTCTCACACCATTACTGTACGCGATGTTTCCATTGAGATTTCACCAGATGTCATCGCCAAGCACCTCGGCATTAGTCGAGGAGTTGAGACATCTACACATGCCACATCCCGTGAGGATGTAGGCACTTCTGCATCATCTACTGGCCGCCCATTTGAGCCAGCATTAGCCAGAGATGCAGATCGGTCAGAGGCCGAGGATACTGGCCTCGAGGCTCGGGATGATAACCGAGACGAGGATTTCTACATCCTCACCGGGAGGGACCGCATGAAGATCGAGAGGAAGAACGCCTTCAACCAGAACCATTTGCTACATATCTTCCATATGTTACACTTTATTGTTGTAACAAATGTAGATCATGTGGCATATAAAACCACATTTAGTCGACTTCGGGCACAGTTTTTTATACGAGTGGCACGTGGAGATCCCATGGATTTGCCACTGCACATCTTTGAGAGGATCCGTTACGAGGCGAGCATCATTTCCACAGATAATCTCTCATACGGTGTCCTGATCAGCCGACTATTACTTGCACGGGAGTGCCAACCCAGGCAGAGGAGGGGGTCAAAGATCAGATGAGCCCCCTCGACATGACCACGCATCGACGTAGCATTGGACAAGTGAGGGGAGGTTAGCCACCCCTTGTAGAGGATCTAGTTCCTCCGATGCAGCCTCAGCCAGGTCATGTGGGGAGTAGTAGTCAACAGCCGTTGAGTACATCTGCGGGAGATGCGTGACCTACTTGGGTTGATGCGGTGATCTCACAGCTAACTGTGCGTATCAATCATAAGATCAATCAATCACACGCGGCTATAGAGGCATCTGTCTCCGAGATCGCCCATTGTGTAGGTATCCTCAACGACAAGGTTGATACCTTGACTGAGAAGGTAAGGAATTCGAATTTTGCAAACAACGCTATCATTTGAGTGTTGTTTAAGAAATTCGATCATATTTTGTATTTTACTTTTATTATATGTAAAGAAAAATATTATTTAATATTTCTATGGTTTTTTAATTTCAATTATCAATCTTCTTTAATGTTATATTTTCCATCTTTAATACTAAATTACTGCATTTCAAATATATATAAATATAAATATATATTTATATATTATAAATTGTGTATATATAAATATATACAAGTCAATTTTTTAGACTTGTTCATAAATTATGTACTATAAAAATCACATAATTTATAAATTAGTCATATTTAATTTAAATTTACAATTAACGTTCGAATGTTGGCGCAAAACTTTGCACGTTCAAACGTTAATTCCTAACATTCGAACGTTTGCACCAAAACACTGCACGTTCGCACGTAAGTAGCCACAATGTTCGAATGTATATTTGACGTTCGAACGTAAATTTCTCATACGTTGAAACGTAAAAAAAATCTCATCTGTCTTTAGTGACAGTTTCCAGAAACCATCACAAAAAAGACTTTTTAGTGACAGTTTGGGGACTGTTACAATTTCCCAACCATCACTAAAACGCAATTGTGTTGTAGTGGAAATTATTTACGGTATAATGTTCTTTATGAGATTTTGGAAAATGTGAGAGAAAAATATGAATAAAATTATTAGAAAATTAAAATATTGTTATAATATAAATTTAATTTGACATAATTATTTTCGTTTTGGGAATTTAAAAGTAGAATTGGTTTTTGTGTTTCATTTGAAAATTTGAGAAAGTTATAATAATTACTTAATGATTGGATGAAAAAGTTAAAATTTTGAAATTAAAAAGTGTTCTTCTTTGAATGGTGTTTAGATGTTGAAATGAGAAGGATTGAAACCATCTGTGAAAGCAAACGAGGCATTTGTAACGAAGGCAACTCTCATTCTTCAATCTATTTCATTTTTAGACACCACTAAGATGAGATATGTGTGGAAGCAAACACTTCACCAGTCCCTTTCATTCTAAATCATGATATTTGGTATAGACTTCATCAAAGGATGGTTAGATATTATAATTTCGTACAATTCGTTGGCTTGGAAAACATGAGCCACAACTTGGCAGCCTCTCTTCTTTGCTCTAGCTATGCCATCCAAGCATGCATTCAAGATTTCTTTTTATTTCTCCATTTTTGCTTTTGATATTTGTCGATGAACATCCTTTTGAATTTTAGGAAATTGGAATCTATAATCTGAATTAAAAAATTTATGGCCAATATATATATATATATATATATCAACTGGAAGACATGACTGACACTTAAAGTTAAAACCCGTCCACTCACCAAGACTAAGGTTCATCGATTCTCAAAGTCTCTTTCAAATTTTCTTGGGACTCTTTTTCTTCTAATTAATTTGTTGAAATTAAGATCACCATGCAACATAAAGATTCTGTTCATATATATATATATATCAAACTTCAAACTGGTTGACATGTTACCCTCTTGCTGTATCAAAACTAAGCACGTAATATGCCTCATTAAAACAGATAGTTTGCATTTTAATAAGAGAAACTAAAATGCCTAATCAACATGCCATGTTTAAAAGTCGAAAAAAATTCAATTAACATAAAATAAAATAAAGTAATTGAAATTAAGAAAATCAAGCTAAAGTTAAAAAGAAAGCATAAAATTATATAAATGTATTTAACTCAAAATTAATACATTGAAAGAAAAAAAACAAGCACAAAAAATAACTTGTAAGCTATTTACCAAATATAAATTTTATGCCTATTTCCCAATGTATTTTGCAGAAACCTAAATTTAAGATGAAGAATAAAATCTTCTAATGCCGTGGAAGTTTGGACTTGTGATCATGCCGTGGAAGACCTGATTGGCAGTGGAAGACCCGTGGCCAAGACCATTAATGTTCATCAATTGTCCAAGTCAGCCGTTCATGAAAAAAGAGAGAAAAGATAGAAATAAGAATCTTTCGTTTTCTTTCTGGATGATGTTTGCTGAGCATCACTGTTCATTACGTATAGGCGCTGGCATATTCTAACGGTATTGTTCCTATCACGGGCCAAGACCATTAATGTGCATCAATTGTTTGATAGTTTGGAAAGCAACGGAGCCTCTTTCCTCTATATATATCTCTAGCTAGCCTGTTAATGCTAGCTCTTCTCATAATTCTCCAAGCTGTGATCTCCAAATTACTAGCAACCATTTATTTAAACAAGTTTTTTTTTTTTCAAGTGTCTAATGGTTCCCCTAAGCACCCAAAGAGCCTCATCATCAGTACCACCATCTTCTTCCAGTTCTCCAAGACCTCGATGGATACATGATGTTTTCCTCAATTTCCATGGCGAAGACACCCGCAAGAGTTTTACAGACCATTTATACACTGCTTTAGAAAAGAAAGGCATTATCGCCTTTAAAGATGACGAGAAACTTGAGCGAGGAAAGTATATTTCCCAAGAGCTATTGAAAGCAATACGTGAATCCATGTACGCCATCCCCATTATCTCAAAAAACTATGCTTCCTCAAGATGGTGCTTGACTGAACTTGCCCAGATTGTCAAATGCATGAGAGAGACGGGTTTGACAGTTTTGCCTGTTTTCTACCATGTTGATCCCTCTGAGGTAAGAAACCAAACTGGGGCTTTTGCTGAAGCTTTTGCTAGGCATGAAGAAGACCCTAATATTGATATGGAGAAGATGCAAATGTGGAGAGTTGCTTTGAAAGAAGTGGGCAACATATCCGGATGGCATTTTCATCTTAGGTAACAATTTTTCTTTTATTCTTATAGCGAGAGCATGCATGGATAAGTTGGAGATTCTCAAATTTGTACCCCCATAAAATTGGATTCCGGCTAGTTGTACCAATCAAATTTAATTGGATCCATATAAATACACATGTTAGACTTGTGTTGATCAGTTAGCGATCTAGCTTATGTGACGAAAATTATAAATTCTTAATGTGAGATCTAATCCTTTTAATTAAATAAATTTAACATTTGATCCTTATGATCTATTACTTTTTTGTTAGAGAAGTGCTACTGCCACAATTAGGTTTGGATACAAAAAACATTTCATCTCAATCTCATCTTATCTCATCTAGATCATTACAATTTTCTTAATTTTTCATACAAAATATAGTAAATAATTTAACTTTTTCGAATCTCAAAAGAATAATAATATTAAAAAATAATATTCTAATAATATTTTTTTCAACTTTCAACTAATCTCAACTCATTATCTAAACCTCCCGTAAGAGATTTCACAAAAATAAATTTATTAACTGATATGGCTTTACGTGGTACGCTAGATTTAGATTGAATACTTGCTGATCTATTTAATGTTTTTGAATCAAGATTTGTTTGGTTCCTTTTTGTTGTTGATGACCATGAATTTAGGGAAACGATGAGGGAGATTTGCCTGCCCATTCAATTGGTGCTTGCCCCATAATATTAATCGTTTCATCTTCGACCATTGGCCATTTAGCTATTGCCATCACCCAATTTTCCCTCTTGGTTGGATTTTTTTAAAATATGTATATTTTTCTAACTATTAATTGTATCATCACTTGTGGTTCCTCCTCTATAGGGACTTGACTACCTTCTTAATTTGCATCCATATCTATTCCTCTCAAAGTCAGCATTTCTATCGCTTCCTTTCATCCTCAGAGCTACAACTTTCTTCCTTTGGCCACTTTACCATATGCATCAATTACTTTTAACTACATATCATTACATTGCTCCCTAAGCCAATTCCCTTGTACTTTACTATCAATTATATGAAACTACATCATGCTGCCTTGTCCCTTTGGATTTGGCATCAACAGCAACTCCCAGATCATCAATGTACCAAGAAACCCTGATTCCTTATCAAAACCTACATTCTCCTATGGATTCTAATTTAGAAACAACACCCAAACTCTCCTAATTCTCACCAAAAAACAATGGAAATGTAAGGGTCAAAAGTTAAACATTATTAGGGTGCTATAATATTGTAGATATGAGAACGGTACTCTAATTTTTTTGATAACCCTTATTTATGATAGAGCAGTACCTTATACAAAGGAAGCATGGAGGTTACAACCAAAATCCCAAAATCATGCTCCTTATAATGTGCTATATTGCACATTAATACATTATCATACATTTGGCTCTTGAAAGGCTATCACTATCTCATAATAAATAATTATCTTATCAGTTTTCCCAGGTATGAATCAACAATTGTCCAAGAAATTATTAAAAGGATACTTCAAGGATTGAGTCGTAACTTTTCAACTTTTTGCAAGGACCTTGTTGGAATGGAATCCCGTGTGGAGGAAATGATGAACATACTTGGTATTGGATTGGATGATGTTCGCTTTATAGGAATTCATGGTATGGCTGGAGTGGGTAAAACAACTTTGGCAGAAGTCATTTATGATAGAATAGCTTACCAATTTGAAGCTAGCAGCTTTATTGCCTGTATTAGAGAAGAAACTAGAAATCGTGGTTTAGTTTCTTTACAAAAACAACTTATTTCTAAGATCTTCATGGAAAGGGAAATAAATATATGGGACGATCGTGAGGGAATGAATATGATACGGAATAGACTATGTTATAAAAAAGTCTTTTTAGTCCTTGATGATGTGGACAAAGAAGAACATTTAACAGCATTAGCAAGGAGCCATGATTGGTTTGGTCCGGGGAGTAGAATCATTTTAACAAGCAGAGATAGCCATTTATTGAAAAGACATGGAGTGAATGATATCTATAAGGTTAATGAGTTGAATAATGATGAAGCATTGCAGCTTTTTAGTTTGGCAGCTTTCAAGAAACCCCATCCTGAGGAAAATTTTGTGGATTTATCCAAAGGCTTTGTGAAATATGCTCAAGGCCTTCCTTTAGCTCTCAAAGTTTTAGGGTCCTCCTTGTTTGGTAGAGAAACAAATGCATGGAAAGGTGCTTGGGATCAACTGAAAGCAAATCCTAATAAAGGAATTTTAGATATACTTCAAGTAGGTTTCGATGGATTGGAGGATTTGCAAAAGAAATTGTTTTTAGATATTGCTTGTTTTTTCAGTGGAGAGGTCTTAGATAACATTTTAATGGATATATTAGAAAGTTTTGGTTACTACCCATACCTCAATATCGATATTCTCATGGAGAAATGTCTTATAACCATCTCATCTAAAAGGTTGAGGATGCATGATTTGCTACAAAAAATGGGTCAAGGAATAATTTATGATGAATCCCCCGAAGAGCCTGGTCGGCGTAGTAGATTGTGGCATTATAAGGATGTCCTTCACGTGTTGAAGAATAATACTGTAAGTGGGTTAAACCAGATATAAATCATGTATAGTGTATTTTAATTTTAATTCTTAATTTTTTTTCAAATATTTCTCACGCAATTTTATTGTTCTTGGTTTTTAGGAAACTGACGTGATTGAAGGCATAGTGCTAAACTTACCTAATCAAAATGAGGAACGATTTAGTGTTAGAGCCTTCTCAAAGATGAAGAAATTGAGAATTCTTAAAATTCGCAACACAAGTTTGGTCAACACGAGTTTTTCTAATCTTTCTGATAAGTTATTGAATCTGCATTGGCACAGCGGTGACCCATTAAGATTCATGCCAACACATGGGTTACGAGTGCTAGAATGGTCTGAATATCCTTCAAAATCCTTGTCAAACAGCTTTCAAGCAGACAATCTTATTGAACTTAGATTTCCATGCAGTCACATCAAGCAACTATGGAAGGGAATTAGTGTAAGGTGTTTTCTTCTTGTTCTTCTTTCTACTAATGGTACTAAGCTTGTTAATACTTTTTTTTTTTGTTCAATATTTATTGTTTTATAACAGAGTTTTGGGAGTTTGAAACGCTTTGATCTTAGCGGCTCTCAAAATTTGTTGGAGACCCCAGACTTCACCGGAGTCCCAAGTCTTGAGACACTAGACCTTGAAGGTTGTACAAGTTTATCTAAGGTCCACAAATCTATTGGTGTTCTCAAACGGCTTAGACGATTGAATCTACATGCTTGCAAACGCCTTAAAAGCTTCCCAAATGAGATTAGCTTGGAGTCTCTTGAACATTTGTATCTTTCTGATTGTTCAAGATTTGAGAAGTTCCCAGACATTGTGGGAAACATGACTTCATTGCGGTTACTTTATTTGGTTGGAACTGCCATAAAGGAACTACCCCCATCATTTAAGAGTTTACGCGGCCTTTCCCTATTGTCTTTACATAACTGCAAAAAGCTCTCAATTTTTCCGAGCGTTATTTGTAGTTTGTCATCTCTTAGAATTTTGGATGTATCTGATTGCCCAGCACTTGGTGGAATTCAAGACATGAATGGTGAGGGTTATCTGGAACAATTGTATAAAGGTGGAACTGCTATCAAATTCACTAAGTTTTTCGCAATGCCAGAGTTTGGCTCGAATGATGCTCGCTCTATGCAAGAAATGTTTATGAACAAGGATGACTCCATTGGGGCCTTCTATATTGGTTTTGATAACAGAATCTACTACATTCGAAGCTTGAATCATGAAGAAAGTAATTTCCAGACAAAAGGCTATGATGTTGTGAGTCTCTTTGATCTCTTCATAAGATGTTTTGTGGGAGTGGTTATTTAATATACTCCAATTAACATCTTCATGTTCTTTGTTCTTACTTCACATGCAGGAAACTAATAGTTTTAATCCCAAGGTAATTTGTGGATCTTCCTTGGGAACTGAAGTTCGAGAGTGGTTCAATGTGAGAAGTTTAGGTTCTCATGTAACACTTCAAATCCATCCAAACTTAGATAATAATAGTAAGTGGGAGGCATTTTTTCATTTTACTATTTATGAAGTTGATGATGAGGTAGAGAATTCAAATCCAAGGATTTTCAAGGGCAGTCATCCTAATGAAGGCCATTTTGTTGAGTTTGTTTATCATTTTGAGACTAATGAAGGTCCTCTAAAAGAAACATTAGTCCTTCGTGCCCCCAAAGATCACTCTTCTGTAGGGCCATTTGGGTTTGGGGTGTATCTACCAGCCAAGTGGTTTCTGGAGCAGTCAGATAATTTGGATGGATGGAGCTACATTGGAGCATCAGTTAAAACAAGTAGCTTGAACGTGAAGGTGAAAGAGTGTGGGGCGCTCCTCTTTCAATCTCAAGCTCCTCATTCTGAACTCTGTAATACCTTGATTCCTTATGGTTTAAAATTAGAAATCAGGCGTCATCTTTGTTGTTATTTGCAAATGGGTAGTCATAATGTTGTACCTATTCGTTTCTAAGGCATAGTAAGGAATTAAAAATGTGAGGTACTGTGCATTAGTACTCAGTATTCCAGGCCAAGTTGTTTAAATGGATGCGATTCATCTTTAGCCTTGTGGTGTTTGATGAAGAAACATTTCCTTACAAAAATCAAAACACACTTCATTTACACCTACCTGCCACTCACACTCTTACATCATTTTCGAACTGGCTTGATCAGCCTCCTTCATCTGCATCCACATCATCCATGCTATCTCCCATTGATTCACCCTAACACATCATCGAGCTTCCCAACCCAAGCACCACCTTACAGGTAATGACCAGCCCGAGCATCACTGAGATAGAGAGTCCCTCTATTCTCACGCCCTCTGGTCCTCCTATGGCTTTAACCACTAGTATCCCTACAGATAATGCTCATTCCATGGTCACACAGGGGAAGGCAGGAATTTCTAAACCCAATCCTAAATATGCAAATCTCCATAGTGTTGTTACATCCACCCCTCAAGTCCCTAAGACTATTAAAACTGCTTTATAACATGAGCAATGGGTTAAAGCTATGCAAGAAGAATTGCATGCTCTTGAAAAAAAAAAAAACTCTAAATTTACTTCCTAGAGAATCCAACATGCATGCAATTGGCAATAAATGGGTTTATAAACCAAAACTTAATCCTGATGGTACTTTAGAACGCCTTAAGGCATGTTTAGTCATCAAAGGATACGATCAAGTTGATGGCATCGATTAGCATGAGACTTTTTCTCTCGTCATCAAACAAGGTACCATCAAACTTGTGCTTTCTATTGCCCTTTCACAAAATCAGGATATTCGCCAATTAGATATTAAAAATACATTTTTACATGGTTCTCTTCAAGAAACTCTTTTTATGGAACAACCTCCTGGTTTTATTGATCCTGTTTTTCCAAATCATGTTTGTAAATTACAAAAGGCCTTGTATGGCCTTAAACAAGCACCATGTACATGGCTTGCACATTTTAGCACGTTTGTTATAAAATATGGTTTCTTTTGTAGTGTTGTCGACCTGTCCCTTTTTATTTACAAAAATGAGGGTGATATCTTAGTGCTCCTTTATGTTGATGATATTCTTTTAATAGGGTTCAATACTACTCTTCTAAAAATTTTTATTTTTGGCCTTCATAAAGAATTCGGTATGAAAGATCTTGGCTTTCTCCATTATTTTCTCGGTATCCAAATTACTCGTACTCCTAATGGTTTACTCTTGTCCCAATCCCACTATGCTCTTGACATCATTCAACGAGCTCAAATGGAAGGGTGCAAGCCAATGAACACCCCCATCTCTCCAAAGGACACAATGAAAACAGCCACCGATCCATTTCATGACCCTACTCACTATCGGAGTATAGTTGGAGCTTTACAATATCTCACCGTTACACGGCCTAACTTATCCTTTAGTGTGAAACTTGTCTCTTAGTTCATGCATTCTCCCACACAAGGACACTATCAACTTGTCAAACGGATTCTCAGATACGTGCATGGCATCATTACACTTGGACTTCATCTTTGTAGCCAACCGGTTCTTAATCTCTATGGTTTCACTGACTCCAATTGGATGCAACATCATCTCTTGCAGGATATTGCACCTTCCTTGGGAGCAATATCATCTCTTGGTCTGCGAAGAAACAATCTTCAGTCTCCCGCTCCAGTTCTGAAGCTGAATATAAAGCTATGTCCAATGCTGCTACTGAGATACTTTGGCTCTCCTACCTTTTACATGTTCTTTGTAATAACAGGCCTCAAGGCCTAGCCAAGGCCAACAACAACTCATCTTTGAAACCCTAGATGCTATCGTTTTCGATAAGTGACTTTCCCCTTCCTTTTTCTTTTCTTCTCCTCCCTGTAAATTGCCCACTATTTTTTCCCACGCCTATGCAGTTATTTTTTTTTCTTTCCTTCCTCATTTTCAAACCTCCCAACCGACCACTCTCCCTCTCTTTCTCTCTAAAGTGCAGACCTCCCTCTCGTATCCTCTCTCTCTTGCAATTTCAGTGATTTTAGTGCACCTAGGTTTCGGCCATTGGAGTAAACCAAGGTTAGCATCTCTCTCTCTCTCTCTCTCTCTCTCTCTCTCCCTATATTTTTCTTTTCGATAGATTTGAGATTTTAGGTGTTTGCATATGATCACAGATTTTTGGGTTGCTATCGAGCCCTCTCACCAAAACTCCTAACTTTAGTAAATCTCCATTCCACTGTCCGATCTCACTCTCATTTTTTTCCCTCTATTTATGTACACCCAGGCCCTCTTTGTCCTCTATTTTGCGCACACTCCCCACGGTAATGCCTTTTCACACACAGAATCCGACTCACACACACACACTCAAGCTCTCATGAACTTTCTATTTTTACCTAGTCGCACACTGTGACGCCCCCAATCTCTATTTAGAATGGAACGGAGTATGCAATCTATCCTAGTATGCAATTAGTAATATGCAATAACCATAGCGGATAGAAGGGTGAAAACAGAACTTATGCCAAAATAACTAAAACATCTCAATGCATTACTGATCATCATAAGTTTAAAGTCAAATCGTAGCATAACTTAATACAAGTAAATATTAAAGTCTTTAAAGTTAAATTAATCGCTTCATGCGATCTAGAGTATGAAGGACTAGGGCTATAAACATGATGATCAAATCTAGTCTCCTCTCAAGGTCAAGCTCCTCCTCAATCAATTAGATCCAGTGCTCTCCATCTAGCTCAATCTCCTCAAGACCTAGCACAACTTCTATCATTCCAAATGGAATGATACTGGTCCCAAAAGGGGTGAGATTTACTCGGAATCTCAATAAGTTAAACAACGAATGTGCACAAAGATAAATTAAGCATGAAGAATGATAAATATGTAATGCATGTAATGCATGAAATGCATAAACAAAAATCAGTATGCATGTCTCCCATCCAAATTTCTCAACATTTAAGAAAAATGGAGACACAAGTTTTCCTTTAATAAACATTTTTGCCATCATTTTTTAAAACATAATTTCATCATAAACTTTCATCATTATTAGCAATTAACATCATAACGTGTGGTAACATCACAAATCCCCATATGCACTGTGAGTACTTGCCGGTGACCGTAGCACAACTCACATTGAAACTACGTTATCTATAGACTCGTTCTCAATGCATTTGTAATATAACATAACATCATAAAATTGATAACGTGTACACCCACCAGCGTTGGGTGTTATAACATGTTGACTTCGTTCCAACGTTCTTTAAAAAGAACCAATTTGAAGCCTATTGACTATTCTTTATTAACTTAGGGGTTACCAATCTATTCTTAAACACTCCAGAGTGGGCAGTGGAGTTCCACTAGGATAATTCCCCATCCTAGCCTTTAGGGTCGTCACAAAAATTATTTTCATGCTATGTTTGAAAAATCTATTTCATGACATGTGCATATGTAGCAAGTTTTCATCTAAAAATGACATTTATATGCAATATGTTAAAAATGGTGAAAATATCACATGTCATATAAGTTTGCACTCAATGTATCATATAACATGTTATTTTATGCTCAAAATGATAATTCAAACATGAATGTGACATTTATCAATAAATCATAAATAATTTATCAAGGTGTAAGTTAAAGGCCACAGATCCGGCTAGAGGGGTGGGAGCTTCGGCTCCCTCCCCCTGCTTCGGCTCCCTCCCCCTCCCTTCCTCCCTCCCTCCTTCCCCCCTCCTCCTCCTCCCTCCCTTCTCATCTGTGTTGTGTTTTCTTTCGTTTTTTTTTTTGTGTGGTTTCAGGCGAAATAAGGGAGAATCATAGTTTCTAAGTCTTTCCGCTGCCCACAGCCAGCACGTGCCCTGCCATGGTGTTGCCCAGCCGCCAATCTTCAAGACCACCGAATGTGGCACCAAATGGAGCAGCGAGTAGCTCACACGCGCGGCTCAAAGTTCCGGCATCATTCGGCGCGTGGCTTTCACGCACCACCGGGGAGCCCTCTGCCAAAGCCACGCGTGGCATTTTTGGAGTCTGTGAGTCCGAGATCTCCAAGCTCGACTGTCGGTTCTCTTCCCAGACATGCGCCACAGCAGCCTCTGTGCACTGCTTTTCACTTTTTATGTTGTGTTTTTTTTCTGTATTTTCTTTTGTATAATGTTGTTTCTAGGAAAATAAAAATCTAAAATAAGTAGGGTCTTCAGACTTTGGTCTGAATGGAGTAGTAGTCCCCCCTCTGCATTGACGGGATTTGGTGAACCCTACCCTGCTTAGTCGAGGTATGGGGCTTTGTAACCTCTATCGTGGACAGAGGTGGTAGTTTCTCTAAGATCTAGGTCTTTAGAGATTTACCGTTTGGACTAGACCATCTCAGTCATGAAAGTGTACTGAGTTGTTACTAACGATTGTAATTGACTTGTTTGTCAAGTCAACTTTGTAAGTCCTATCTTAATGAAGGGATATGATTCGTTTTATCAAAAAAAAGTTAAAGGCCAACTTACTAACTTCCTAAGTAATTTGAAAATAACTCTGTAGCTGCATAAATCAAGTGCGTACTAAGTTAGGATTAATATTTCTATGGATAAGGTTCACAAACAAAGGCTTCAAAAATTGTTATTTACAAAATACCCCTAGACTTTAAAAAATTACCATTTTGGTCCTAAATTTTCATTAATTGCAAACGAAATCCAAATTTAACCACATTTTATGGAATTCATACTTTTTTCATTCTAAAACCATCTATGCCCTTGGATTTTTAAAAATAAAAGTGAAACTTGCCCAAACAGTCCCAACCCTTGGCATACACTCTAATTGATGCCTAAGTGTGTTTTCAACTATTGATCCCTATGAATGCATGCATATGAGATTTTCTTTAAACACAAATGATCACTGACATTTTTAATGACATAATTAAGTCTAATACTTGGGTAATTAATTTCATCCCAACACTTAATCATGGTTAAAATATCCTTAATCCCCAATATGTTCAAAACCAATACAAGCTTGGTGATCAAAATAAGATAGATTCAAAACCTATCATGGCATGCTTTTAACCACAGTTTAAACCTTCCATAATCATATCAAGAAAATGATAAATCATATCAAATCATGCTTAAGACATGCTATAACTAAATTTCTAATTAAAATTATTTAATTATTCAAATCATCTCTTAATTGACCCAGTTTTGAACTAAGCATGATAACCTTATCAAAACTTAACCAAATTTCGTACCAATACTTGGAAAAAAAACTTGACATGCTAACTAAGATCAAAAGCAATAAGACTTACAAATTTTGTGGCATTCCAAGCACTCAATACAACCTTACACAAGAACACTCAAGAACTCACCAATAACTCACTTGATTTCACTCTTTTAATCTCTAAGAGGGAGAAGTGCTCTTCAAGGTTCAAGGCTCAAGAGGAAGCTTGTAGCTGAGGTGTGAAGGAAATGAGGGGATGAGGGGGCCTTTTATAGGCAGCCAAAGGGAGGGAACGTTGGCCTTGGTCCAGGGGGTTGGTGGAAGGTGGTGTATGAATATGAATTTTCCAGATTTGCAGTACATCACTTGTGTCATCTTATGCAGGCCAAAACAGTGTCCTAAACCACCATGATTTCACTTCTATAGTTGCTACATTAATCCTATGGGGGCTTGTCAAGTCGTGGTGCAGAATAAATAGAAGGAAAATTAAACAAAACCATTCATGGGGCTGAAGGGTTCAGAGTGACTTTCTTTGGACAATTTTGCTCATTGTCTTAACTTATCATTTTGAATCATCATCATGACTGATTTGTGCAGGAGAAAGATCACTTCTTGAAGACTTCTTCTGGTGGTAGAAGGTGGAGAGTTGGCTGCCAAGTGATCATGAAGGTGCAGCCCGAAATAAGGTGACGCAATGGAGGTGCTTGCTGAAATTTTCAGATTGTCTTCATTAGTTTGTGTCCTCTCGAGTAGGGGGAATAGTGGCCTGAAACCACCATAATTTCTTCTCTACTATGGCTACAATGGTCCTACAATGGTGGCCAGGTTGTGGGGCATGGTTTAGTTGACAAAAAGTCATGCAATCCTCCCTTGCTAACTAGTGGGTTCAATGGCTTCAACTTGGCAGATTTTTTTGTTTTTGTTGAGTTTCAGTTTTGGATAGTTTTTGGGAAGAAAATCTGATTCAAATGCTAATGATGGACATGGGACCTCTTGGGGATTGGGTGGTGAAGGAGGTGGCGCGGGGTGGTGGTTCAAACCATGGCAGATGGGTTGTTGAAACTCAACCAAAATAGTTTGCATCCAACTAGCTTCATATGTAACGCCCCGTTCCTGGAGATCCGGAGAGTTAGCTCTTATTACCTAATATCAACTTAAATGACACAACTTAAAAAATCCAGAAAATTCTATAAAATATTAATCCATTTAATCAATCCAAATCTCTAAGTTCCTCCATGAGGACAATAAAGAAATTCTCAATAACATAAATTAGAAATTCTCCAAAAACTTGAAAATATCCTTAACTCATCAAATCAAAATACCCAAGAAAATAAACCAGTTTACTAACTATGACTCTCAAATAAGCACTTATACCCTCAGACACTTATTCTACTACGATCACCACACCTTACTAAAACTTCCTACTCTTGTTCTCCAGATGAACCATAAAAAATTATCTGAAAAATATATGTAGATGATAAGGGGTGAGTTATCAACAACTCAGTAAGCAGAGGACATATATTAGCGTGGAAACATGAGCATTGACAAAGTACAACATTCAGAACAAAATATTTTCCAAAGTTATCATGCAGAACAAAACATGTTTTCAAAAGTAACAGAGCGATGGTTTTAAGACACATAAAACCCAGAGTACTTTGGCATAACATAACCTGAGCATCATCATCACATCAAGAGCATCTTACAGAGCAGAGACCATGTTTCACCCCCGTGGTAGGGTTGTGCTATCCTCGCTGGCCAAACTGGGCAGAGATAGAGGTGAAATCTTTCCCTTATTCTCCTTGGAGCCCCGAGTGTGCACACAGGAAATACTACAATAAAACCACTTTGTTTCCAAAGTGGGTGCACTCAGAGATAGAGAAGTTGGTACCAACCCAAACAGAGCAGAGCATAACAGAGCAGAACAGAGACAGAGTCAGATTCAAAATCAGTACACCATGCCAAAGGTTTTCAAATGCCATATCAAAATAAAACAACGTACCAAAACATAATCAGATGATTCCCACATACTGAAAACAAAAGTTGGAGTATCTTTCCAAATCAATGCACAATTTTTCAGACTCTCAATATCGCTCTTTCTCAAATTTCAGAGACAACATGACAAAATTTAGCCCATGTCTACACAATGCTTGTCAGAAAATATATTCCCTTTTTCGTACAGATTTCATGAGTAGTGCAAATAAGCGACCGAGGTTGGTTTTTCCCAAGTTCTCATTTCATCACAAAATATGCAAAGTTTTCATAAAGTCAACCTTAGTCTCAATAATTCGTGTAAAACCTAGCATAGGAACCCCGCTTACCTGGACTCCTTAGTCTTTCGAAAAAATTTCCTCAACAATGCCTAACAAATATTAATCGTCACCTATAAAAAAAATCACGTAATTCCTGTAAATTTTCAATCAATCACGTATTTCAATATTGAAACGTAAAATGCTAAAAGAACCTATTTTAAATCCTCAAAACCTAAAATTATCATAATTCCTAAAATACCATCATTTTCTAAAACCATCAATATCCACTTAATTGAACAAGTTTTAAGATAATTACGGAACTCAATAAAAAAGAATATTTAAAATATCTAAAATACCAACATATTATAAATTATTAGAATACTTTGACTACTTTAAAAATCTTATAAAATACGTCATGAAAAACTCCTCTCTTAAAAATAGGTTTACTTCCTTTATTTAACAATATTATTAAAATATTATTTACACAAAAATAATATTTTATGAGTCTTAAAGACAAAACCCATTTAAACCTAAACCCAAAGACCACTCATTCGATAACCTAGCAGTGAACAGAAACAAAACACAGAAATAATCGAAGTAGCAATGGCAAGGACATACACCAGGAGAAGTTAGGGGCCGCGTGCGACGACTGGCTGGAAGTACTGTGGTGGCGTGGCTGTCGAGCTAGGGAGGGCATAAGGTGGCAAAGCTGCCTACGCTGGGCGACAAAAGCGAGAGAGTTGAGCGGGAGGGAGAGCGTAAGTCGTGAGAAGGAGAGAGAGACCGCTCGGGATACACACCGAGAGAACAACAATGTGGCGGCGCCAAGGTGGTTGGGCAGCGGCAGATCACGAGGTGGCTGGGATGGTGGCGTACGATGGTGAGTTGGTTAAGTGAAGCGTGCTCTGTTTTTGGAGAGCAAAAACAGGGGTGTAATGTGCTGAGTTTCCGTGAGATGGGGGTGCCGGTGTACTGGGTTGTGGGTTGGTTGAGCAGACGTTTACAAGGAGGTGCACTGGTATAGAGGCAGTAAGGACGACGGAGGGCTAGGCTTCGGACGGTGTGAAATCAAGGAGGAGGTGTGACTAGGTTGCTGTTGGTTGGGTGGAATGGAAGCGGCAGTTGGTGCGTGCATGCAATGGTTGGGCATGACTAGGGTGGTGAACGTGGGAGGCTTGCATGGTGGTGGTGGTGGTGTGAACGAGGCAGTGGCTCGCTGGTCCATCTATGGGAACCACAGGTTGGCTGATGGTGGTCGTGCGGGATGGTTGCCGATGCCGCAGCAATGACTGATGGCCCTGGGCTATGGTGTTTGCATGGAGCTTGCAGTGAACGAGAGAGGCTCTAAGAGAGAGAACTGAGAGTATGTGAGACACGGATAAATAGAGTTTGTTGGCAGAGAACTTAAAAGGGAGAAAAATAGTTACAGAGGCGTGGGGCGGTGGTACACGAGGTGGAGAGGGATTTGGAGGTGTGAAAACAAAAACTGAACAGAAAGAGATAAATAGGAGTAATCATCGGGTCAAGAAAAATAAAAATAAAAAAAATTTGAAAGGGAGAAAGCCTACCCAAAACGGTGTCGGTTTTTCATGAAGGTTAGGCTTCCATCTGGTCTAGGCTTGGGTTTCATAGTGGAACCGGGCATTACATCGTAGGTGCAATCGGTTTTGTGGGTTGGTTTGGCTCTTGAAACCAAACTCATTCAAAACTCAAACTAGGTTTGAAGGGGTCTCATGAGGTGTTTAAGGACCATATTACCCTTGTGGACAAGCCACAAAATTATTAGGCCCAAGGACAAAACAGTCCAAGCATACAAAGGGTAATGCACAAAACCAATTGATGCAAGGTTTGGACTTGATATGTCATTTTTCTTAATGACGTAGGGGGAGGTTTATGTAGGGTATTAGTGAGGTCTAATTATGAGGTAATGAAGCATTAATTCAAGAAATTTTGAATTAAAAGGTTTAAGAAAAGATTAAGCACAATTAAGCTTCAAAAAATGGCTTAAAGTGCCCTAACCTCAAGTATGATGGTTAATGGCCTTAGCCAATTTTCAAAACTTAATTTGGGTACATAGGGTATGGTTTGGGCTTAAGGAAACCAATGGTATAGTGTATTGAGCTTTTGGTCTTGAATGGTGAAATAACCCAAATATGGCTTTGGGCCTTGTGGGCTTTAAAAAGGGCAAGTGTGTGGGTTCATGGTTTATGGGCTCTTCGGCTTGAATAAGAGAGGCCTCATTTCTAGACTTTTAGGGTTAAAAAGAAACCTAAAGATCCACTAGGATGGGCTTGAAAAGGTTTGACTTGGCCTAATTGGGCCATGGGTCCATTCTATACCACGTTTGGCCCAAATGCCTTATGTCTTCCTTATGCTTTGGCCAAAACTAGTCTTGATTTTCTAAGGGCTTGGTTCAAGGTTTCTTGGGCTAGGCTCATGTGTAACACCCCGTATTTTAGTGTATTTTTTTTTTAATTGAAAGATTATTTGTTATTAATTTAAAATTTATTCTCTTATTTTAAAATTGTTGGATTTTTAGTTGTGTTATTTTTATGATTTTAATTTTGTTTCTCTAAATTAATTATTTTTATGCGTTTAAATTTCTTCTCAAATTAAATTAACTTGTTGTGGGGTTTAATTATTTATTTTCATTTTAATCATTACGTTTGAATTATTTTATTTAACTTGCTGTTTTAAAATCGTTTCCGTTGGATTTTTTTTTGTGACCCAAGATTTAAGGATTGGACCTTATTTCTTTCTCTACATTTTCTCTTTTCTTTTTTCTTTTTTTCTTTTCTTTTTTTTTTTCCTTTCTTTCTTTTTCTTTTTCTCCCCCTGCTTCCCGCGCGGACGTCTCTCTCTCTCTCTCACGCCGTGCAACCGTTCCTCACCCAGCCCGCTGCCGTCGCACCGTCGTGTGCGACACCGCCCACCCCATCGTGCTCCCCACTGGCCGGCAACCTCCCTCTCCGATTTCCAGCCCCAGCCGCGCCGCCGTTAGCCTCCACGCACCACACGAAGTCGCGGCATTCCTTGCGCCGCTGCGCCGCCGTCGCGCCACCTCCGGCCACCATCTCTTCACCACATCATCCTCGACCTCCCAGCTACCCAATGGACCCAACCCCGGCTCCGATCCGTCATCGGGGAAGCCCCACCAAGTCCATTTCCGATTTGTGCATTTTTTGGCCTAAAACACCCCTTGCGCCGCCACCCACGGCAAACCACCACCACCATTGGCTTCACCGACCTCTCTAGGCCCTACCCTATCAATTTTGGGTCTTGGTTTGTCCCCGTTGAAAAGTGGGTTTTTGAGACCCACGGCCACAGTGTATTTTACACTGTTACGTTGCTGAGCCGCCACTTCTTGCAGTTTCGTGATCCTTCGGAAATCATTATATAGCAATGTAAGTATTTTTTTCAAAGAATTCTCGTGAATTTAATGTATTTTTGCACTAGCACATTACACTGTATTTTAATTGCTGGTTGGTTTTGCCGGACTGAGTCCGAGGAGTAACGGGGTTGATTGGATTGGGTGATGGAGTTGTTAGTATGATTGGTTTAGACTATGAGATTTGTTGGCTGTTCGGGTTTAAATATTGGTGTTTTGTGTATGACGTGGGTTGTGGTGGATATTGGTGATTTTATGAAGTAATGATATACTTTGGGATTATGAGGATTTTTAAGTTTTGAGAAATTAAGATAGATTATTTTAGAAGCTTAGGCTTAAATATGGAAATCCGTAATTGGTTGAAAACTTACGGAAATTGTGTGATTATTTTTTTTATAGGTGACGATTATTAGTCGACTCAACATTTTTTGAAGAAATTTCTGAAAAGCTAAGAAGTCCAGGTAAGCGGGGTTCATATACTAGTTTTGCATAAAAGAAATAAAATGAGGTTGACTTTGAGAATAAACGTGTTTGTTTTTGAAAAGAAATGATCTGAAAACAACCTCAGATGTTCTTTTTTCTGCATATGCATAAATTCAATATATGAGAAAGTATTTTCTGTCATGACTGGTGTAGACATGAGCTAGTTTTGTGCACTTTGTTTCTGAACTATGTAAAAGAGCGAATAAGGAATTCTAAAAGTTTTGTTATGAACAAATGAGAATATTTTGTTTATGTTTATCTCGAACATGTGAAATGATCTGAAGCCTTTCAGTGTTTTGTTTTGATATGATGTGTCATCTGAAAACCTTGGCATGAAGTTCTGATTCTGTATATGATTGTAATCGGATTTTCGATGAAATCCGTTCTGTTTCTGTTAAGGCCCAGCCACGGGTATAATGGTGGTTTATAACCCTACCACGGGGGTGAAACATGGTATACGGCCCAGCCACGGGTATAATGGTGGTTTATAACCCTACCACGGGGGTGAAACATGGAAAATGGCCCAGCCACGGGTATAATGGTGGTTTATAACCCTACCACGGGGGTGAAACATGGAATATGGCCCAGCCACGGGTATAATGGTGGTTTATAACCCTACCACGGGGGTTAAACATGGTATTGTCCCGATGTGATATTAAATGAAGATAAGATTATAATGTTTCAGTTTAGAAATGCCAACGGATTCTATTTTTGGAATAAGTTTATTTTTCTGAAAATTTCGCTCTAATGTTTTTGTACAAGTTTTGTTTCTGCATTCTGAAAGTAAATGTTTTGTTCGGCTTATCAAATGTTATAAATGCTCATGTTTACATGCTAGTATATGCTCTCTGCTTACTGAGTTGTTGATAACTCACCCCGTTAATCTTCATAATATTTCAGATGACATCGATGGCTCAGCTGAAGATCAGTATTAGAGTCTATGGAGAAGATTAGCATTGATTTGTTGTTGGGTATCTCATGATATTAGTGTTGGTGTTGGAGGTTAATTATCTTTCTTAAGTTTGCTTCAATGGATTTAGACGGTTTATGGATACTTATGTTAATGTTATATTATTTCTAGTTGTTATTTGAGACATGAAGAAGAGTTGATTTTATTTGGGTTGTTGGATTGAATATTGGATAGATGAGTTTATTTGATTTATTTAATTGAAGTATATACGTTCGATTTGAGGTTTGGGAAAATGGATAAATTCTTGAATTTGGAAGTACTCTAGCCTTGTTAGAGTTGATTATCAGGTTTTATGAGTTAACTCTCCGGACCCTCGGGGTCGGGGTGTTACAGATGGTATCAGAGCCAGGTTAGAGATTCTGCATACTATAAACCTTGGAGGTTTAGATATCTGTGGGTTTAAGAAGAAACTTCAGATTTGAGGTGTAGAATTTTAAAGAATAAGAGATGATTATGTGGATATTGGAGGTTTAGATTTTACAGACTTTATGATTGAGTTTCGAGATTTTGAGGTTTAAGGATTTTAGATCCGACAAGCTTACTTGGTGGACTGTAGGAGATAATCTTTATAAGATTAATTTAAGGTTTAGATTTTTGAGGTTAGATTTCTAAAGACGAAAGAGAGTTTAGAGCGATGTCGGGTTTACAATATTAGATGGTAGGAATGACTATATGTGCTGATTAATGATATGACTAAGTTTGGGTAAAACCATGTGTGCAGTACCAGAAAAGTTTAAAGGTTTAATTGGAAATTATTATTTTTATTTAACTTGAATTTATTTGGTTTTGTTTGATTTTATTTTATTTGAATTGAAATTATATTATTATATTTATTAAGTTTATTTTGTTTTGTTCGTTTCGTTCGAAGCTGAAAAGCAGGTTAAGGATTAAGTTATGGCAGGATGATGGTACGACTGAGAACGCTTTTGTTATATTTAGCAGAGTAAACTTGAACTTTTATCAACTTGGTGTGCATTTATAATATCAAGGTTTGAAAGGAACGGCATAGTCTGGGTGATCTATTTGGGGAGTAAGATATTTGAGATTTTCGATTTCATGGATGTATGACACGAGGCTTTAAAATAGAAAATTGTAAGTTCAACAAACTTTAAATATAGACTTACAGAAATTTCACCAAAAGTTTAAGGTTTTGCAGATTTTAGGAAATGATTGTTATCATTTAATGTTTTAGATTTTGAAAGCTTTGGGAGTCAATTGTTTTATTATTGGATATAAGTTCATCGATCTTACAGATTTCGGAAATTGATTCTTATATAATTTAAGATCTTAGAATTGCAATTTGAAGGACTGATTTATAATGAGATTGAAATTTTTAATTCTGCAAGCTTGGAGTGTTAGCTTGATTTATTTTGGAGACTGATTAATCTGTGACCATTAATGAGGTTGATCGAAGTTGAGTTATTAATATAGGAAATTTTAAGGGGATTATTTCTTTGAGGATTGAAGGTATTGGTCCAGTTTGGATAATAATTGTTATTAATTCGAGGTTTTAGTGGTAGGTTTTGGGATTAGATCCATATCAGATTTAAGGATAATAGTTGGTGCAGATCCAGGAATTAATTCTTGGTGAGTTTGAGGAAAGTGTGTAATAGTTCATGGTTTTGGAGATAAAGAATTTTCTACCAAATGTGGTGAGAGTTTTTTTGGTTAGTAGGCGTTGAGCTACCTCGTACTCAATGGTATTATGTTGTGTTATATTTAAGGATTCAAACCTTATGCTGATCTTAAGGAATTAGAGATTAAACTTTTGGTGGTGCGGAATTAGGATATAATTCTTGTTGATTTTGAGATAATAGGTCTGGATGATGGAAATGTTTATTGATGGTTAACTTTGGAAGTGGCTAATAGGTTACCAACTTGTAGAATTCAATTAAGGTTTGTGAGTTTTAACATAGGAGTCGATTGAGGTTAGCGCAGATCGTGTTACGAAAATAGTAATAATCATTGGGATTCCTTGGATGTTGTGTAAAGGCTCTTGTGGAAAGATTAGATTTTGGATAGTATTGCCACCCTAAGAATACTGGACGTGTTGTGCCACTGGGGGACTAATACGAGTATGATGGAATTGCCTATGAAAATAGACTTGAGAGAACATTACTCATGCTTGTTGGGAGTTGTTGTTGGTATGGTCTTTTCGAGCGTGTTTTGAGTTGTATCTGGCATCCTGCTTTAGCGTGATGTTTGACCTTACAAATTTCGAGGACGAAATTTTTTTAAGGGGGGAAGGATGTAACACCCCATATTTTAGTGTATTTTTTTTTAATTGAAAGATTATTTGTTATTAATTTAAAATTTATTCTCTTATTTTAAAATTGTTGGATTTTTAGTTGTGTTATTTTTATGATTTTAATTTTGTGAAAATTATTTTTGAAGTGCTTTCTCTAAATTAATTATTTTTATGCGTTTAAATTTCTTCTCAAATTAAATTAACTTGTTGTGGGGTTTAATTATTTATTTTCATTTTAATCATTACGTTTGAATTATTTTATTTAACTTGCTGTTTTAAAATCGTTTCCGTTGGATTTTTTTTTGTGACCCAAGATTTAAGGATTGGACCTTATTTCTTTCTCTACATTTTCTCTTTTCTTTTTTCTTTTTTTCTTTTCTTTTTTTTTTCCTTTCTTTCTTTTTCTTTTTCTCCCCCCTGCTTCCCGCGCGGACGTCTCTCTCTCTCTCTCACGCTGTGCAACCGTTCCTCACCCAGCCCGCTGCCGTCGCACCGTCGTGTGCAACACCGCCCACCCCATCGTGCTCCCCACCGGCCGGCGACCTCCCTCTCCGATTTACAGCCCCAGCCGCGCCGCCGTTAGCCTCCACGCACCACACGAAGTCGCGGCATTCCTTGCGCCGCTGCGCCGCCGTCGCGCCACCTCCGGCCACCATCTCTTCACCACATCATCCTCGACCTCCCAGCTACCCAATGGACCCAACCCCGGCTCCGATCCGTCACCGGGGAAGCCCCACCAAGTCCATTTCCGATTTGTGCATTTTTTGACCTAAAACACCCATTGCGCCGCCACCCACGGCAAACCACCACCCACCATTGGCTTCACCGACCTCTCTAGGCCCTACCCTATCAATTTTGGGTCTTGGTTTGTCCCCGTTGAAAAGTGAGTTTTTGAGACCCACGGCCACAGTGTATTTTACACTGTGACGTTGCTGAGCCGCCACTTCTTGCAGTTTCGTGATCCTTCGGAAATCATTATATAGCAATGTAAGTATTTTTTTCAAAGAATTCTCGTGAATTTAATGTATTTTTACACTAGCACATTACACTGTATTTTAATTGCTGGTTGGTTTTGCCGGACTGAGTCCGAGGAGTAACGGGGTTGATTGGATTGGGTGATGGAGTTGTTAGTATGATTGGTTTAGACTATGAGATTTGTTGGCTGTTCGGGTTTAAATATTGGTGTCTTGTGTATGACGTGGGTTGTGGTGGATATTGATGATTTTATGAAGTAATGATATACTTTGGGATTATGAGGATTTTTAAGTTTTGAGAAATTAAGATAGATTATTTTAGAAGCTTAGGCTTAAATATGGAAATCCGTAATTGGTTGAAAACTTACGGAAATTGTGTGATTATTTTTTTATAGGTGACGATTATTAGTCGACTCAACATTTTTTGAAGAA
The DNA here is from genome assembly GCF_001411555.2 of Juglans regia. NCBI lineage: Eukaryota > Viridiplantae > Streptophyta > Magnoliopsida > Fagales > Juglandaceae > Juglans > Juglans regia. The sequence continues at coordinate 16,153,249 of NC_049911.1, read as the reverse complement.
ATTTCTGAAAAGCTAAGAAGTCCAGGTAAGCGGGGTTCATATACTAGTTTTGCATAAAAGAAATAAAATGAGGTTGACTTTGAGAATAAACGTGTTTGTTTTTGAAAAGAAATGATCTGAAAACAACCTCAGATGTTCTTTTTTCTGCATATGCATAAATTCAATATATGAGAAAGTATTTTTTGTCATGACTGGTGTAGACATGAGCTAGTTTTGTGCATTTTGTTTCTGAACTATGTAAAAGAGCGAATAAGGAATTCTAAAAGTTTTGTTATGAACAAATGTGAATATTTTGTTTATGTTTATCTCGAACATGTGAAATGATCTGAAGCCTTTCAGTATTTTGTTTTGATATGATGTGTCATCTGAAAACCTTGGCATGAAGTTCTGGTTCTGTATATGATTGTAATCGGATTTTCGATGAAATCCGTTCTGTTTCTGTTAAGGCCCAGCCACGGGTATAATGGTGGTTTATAACCCTACCACGGGGGTGAAACATGGTATACGGCCCAGCCACGGGTATAATGGTGGTTTATAACCCTACCACGGGGGTGAAACATGGAATATGGCCCAGCCACGGGTATAATGGTGGTTTATAACCCTACCACGGGGGTTAAACATGGTATTGTCCCGATGTGATATTAAATGAAGATAAGATTATAATGTTTCAGTTTAGAAATGTCAACGGATTCTATTTTTGGAATAAGTTTATTTTTCTGAAAATTTCGCTCTAATGTTTTTGTACAAGTTTTGTTTCTACATTCTGAAAGTAAATGTTCTGTTCGGCTTATCAAATGTTATAAATGCTCATGTTTACATGCTAGTATATGCTCTCTGCTTACTGAGTTGTTGATAACTCACCCCGTTAATCTTCATAATATTTCAGATGACATCGATGGCTCAGCTGAAGATCAGTATTAGAGTCTATGGAGAAGATTAGCATTGATTTGTTGTTGGGTATCTCATGATATTAGTGTTGGTGTTGGAGGTTAATTATCTTTCTTAAGTTTGCTTCAATGGATTTAGACGGTTTATGGATACTTATGTTAATGTTATATTATTTCTAGTTGTTATTTGAGACATGAAGAAGAGTTGATTTTATTTGGGTTGTTGGATTGAATATTGGATAGATGAGTTTATTTGATTTATTTAATTGAAGTATATACGTTCGATTTGAGGTTTGGGAAAATGGATAAATTCTTGAATTTGGAAGTACTCTAGCCTTGTTAGAGTTGATTATCAGGTTTTATGAGTTAACTCTCCGGACCCTCGGGATCGGGGTGTTACATCATGAATGCTCAAAGGTCCTAAAAAGCCTCACTAAGATCACTATTGGGCTTGCCTCTCTAATCCTTAGCTTAACGACACTAAGTACTAAAATTAAGGCTAACCTCATTATCAACCTTAATATAAGCAATTAACTCATAATTATAAATCTAATCTAGAGTACTTAAGGGGTAATTAAGTGGGATGTTACACACACACACTTTAACCACACACTCATTTTATTTTCACAGGGTGTTTCCCCTCCATCGAGCAGTGCCCCCCTCATGTTTGTGAATTTTTTTCAAGCCCACCACTGGTAAGGCCACGTTACTCTCTTTTCTCTTTTGTTCATCACTTAGTAAAAAAGGGGATTTTTTTTATTTAAATTTTAGTTATTTTAATTATTTATCTCACAGTGTGGTGATTTGAGTTGATGTGTGATGAATGGAGTTGATGTGTGGCTGCTCAGGGTGGTTTATTGATTATGGGTGCAATGTGTGTTTGAGCTGGTTGTGTTGGATTTGTTATGAGTGGTGTAGATGCTTGAGATTGAAGTATTGGATGATTAAAAATGTATGGTAGCTGTGCTGAAATTTTATATTGAAGGTTGGAGTTGACGTGTTGTTTGTGTTATGTTTTAGACGTAGGAGTTGCCATTGTTGGTTTAGTGTTGGTTATGAGGATGTATTAGTGTTGGGCTATTTCTAAATGTTTTTGCTTGTAGGCTTGCATTAGTCCATTTTTTGAATGGTGGAATTTTGTTAATTAAGTTGACGATTGGATATGAGTTATTAACATGATAGTGAATAATTTTCTATTTAGGTTGTGACATTGATAGAGCTCGAGTCTAAAGCTTAGGTAACTCTCTACAAGAATCAGTAAGCAGAGTTCCTATACTAGTCTTTAAATAAAAAGAAAATGAAATAAGGTTGATTTTAAAAATATGCATGTTTGTTTTGAAAAGAAATGTGAAACGGCCTCAGTTATTTGTTTTGCATTTACTCATGACATTTGTATAAGAATGAAGTACTTTTTGACATGACTGGTGTAGACATGAGTTGATTTTTAGCATTCTATTTCTGAACAGTGAAAAAAGTGAATATGAGATCCAAAAAGTTTTGCCTTGATTAAATGAAGAAGTCTTGTTTATGTTATTCTTGAATATGTGAAATGATCTAAAACTATTAAGTACTCTATTTTAATATGATGTGGCATATGAAAAGCCTTTGCATGAATTTCTAATTCTATATCTGAATATGATCTAGTTCTAATGATGTTCTGTTATGTTTTTGTTATGGCCCAGCTACGGGTATAATGATGGTTTATAACACTACCATGGGATAAAACATGATATACAACCTTGCCACGGGTATAATGGTGGTTTATAATCCTACCATGAGGGTGAAACATAGTATACTCCCCAGCCACGGGTTGAATGGTGGTTTATAACCCTACCATGCCGAAAGATTTTTGAATAAGAAAGTTTTCTGAAAGTTTTGCTCTAATGTTTTGTAACAAGTTTTGGCTTATGCATTCTGAAAGTAAATATGTTGTTTCTGCATTTTGAAAGTAAATGTGTTGTTCTACATACTGAATTTTGTAATTGCTCATGTTTATATGCTAGTATATATCATTTGCCTACTAAGTTGTTGATAACTCTCATATTTATCTTCACAATATTTTCAGATGGTTTTGATGGTTCAGTTGAGGATCAGTAATAGTGTTTGTGGGCAAGATTAGCTATGGATAGTAGTTAGGTACCTCGGGGTACTAGTGTCATTGGTGGATTATTTATTTAGTAGATTGATTTCAGTAGGTTTAGATGGATTGTGGAGATTTATGTAAATTTTATTTCATTCTATTATAATATTTGAGACATGTAGAGAAGTTGTTCTATTATTTGGATTACTATATTGAGAATCTGATATATGAGTATGTGTGGTTAATTAAATTAGAAGTATTTATGTTTGATTTGGAGCTGTTGGAAGTATATATATTTGGATTTTGGAAATATATTAGTATTATTGGAATTGATTATAAGCTAACAGGAGTTAACTGTGACGCCCCCAAATTCTGCTTGGGATCAGACGGACATTTGAAGCGTCGAGACATGCAACACAAGGTTACCTGCCCCCGTTCATGACATATAAGATGCAATATTCCTAACATGCATCTAGCATTATGCAATATTCGCAGCGGCTAATTTTTTTTTCTTTAGCAATACTATGCACCAAACTGAAATATCCCAAATACGTAAAACATACTTCATACATAATGACGTACTAAACAACTGAGATCACTACACTAGTCCAAAATGGTTGTGATCAAAAGAGTGTTGGAGATTGAATACCACAAATACAAGTAGTAATGAGGTAACTACTGTACTACCATCTACGTCACACCATTGTTTAGTCGATCATTTCCAGTTGGTCGATTCTCGATTCTCCTTCAGATCGTGCAACAAAATCTACCATTTGGGGGGAATGGTAGTTGGGACTACCACAGTGAGATTTGATTACAAATCTCAGCAAGTTAACAATAAACTTCCACACAGGTTAATGATGCATGCATGGTAGTAAAAGTATGAATGCATAATCAAATCATAAGTAATCATAGCATAACTTGACATACAACATAACATAACTAGCATAACTTAAACTGAAACTGAAGCTTAGCGTGAACGTGACTTGAAACATAACATGGACTTCAAACATAACATGAACGTGAACTTGAAACATAACATGGACTTGAAACATAGCATTAACGTGAACATGCATAATTTGAACATGAACTTGAAACATAACATGACATAAATGTGAATTTGGAACATAACGTAAACGTGAACATAACATAATATGAACTTGAAACAAATTATTGTCTCATGGGATTACCATGATTGCGTGAACGTAAACTTGAACATAACATAACGTGAAACATGACTTGAACTTGGAATCATATTCAATAGACTTAATCATTAAAGTGATCATATGGGTGCTACACAGGTCCCCTTGAGTCGTGTGTCCCTGCCGATTACCGCATCACATCACAGGTTTCTATACCAGCTGTGAGTGCATTAATACGTACTCTACAGTTGTTGTGGCCCCATGTATTCTACGTGTCACAATTGCTGTGTCTCACGTAGTGTATGCTCCACAGTTGTTGTGGCTCCATACTTCATGCTCCACAGTTGTTGTGGCCCCATGACTTATTTATTTGTGCCACACTTGCTGTGGACACACGTAACATAATATGTAGCACCATCGGCGTTAGTGCCTGGCGCGCTCCGGTGACCAGCTAATTAGGCCCCATTCGCAACCTGTTGATTGTACTTCGTCAACCCAGGGAATTTCACACCTATTTAGATACTCCAGCGTGAACAAAGGAGTTCCACTGGGATATTACCCCATCCTAGCGCTTAGAGTCGTGATTGATATGAATAACTTAACTGTTATACATGACATTTCGTAACGTGACGTAACATGAACGTGACATAAAAGACAGAAGTCCTAACGTAGCATAATGTGACATGAACTAAGACTACAGACATGACATACTTCGAGACATAAATGTAACAGAGAACATTTCATAACATGGCATACATGTAACATGCAACATTTCGTAACATGGCATACTATATAACAGACAACATTTCTTAACATGGTGTAACATGTGACAGTGAATATTACGTGACATGAAATACATGTAACAGATGGCATACTTAACATGTAACGACCCGACCCTATATTTTTTTTCTTAGGTATAAAATTTGAATAATTTTATTAAGGCTCCATCAATATTATTATTATTATTATTATTTTTCCGTCCAAGCCCTTGAATCCTCTTCATAATACAACTCCTCTTGTCGGATTTTTTTCTTCTTCTTTGAATTTCAAACAAGCCACCCACATGCACATGCACATGCACGTCTCCTCCTTTAATTTTTTTATCTAGGGTTTTCTTTTAGGTTATCAAACATATATACATGTACACGTTTCACTCACCAAAGAATGCAAGCCGCAATGCCCTCCACCGTGAGTCTTCCCATCAGTATCAATACAATGCATGCACGGCTTCATCCGTTTCCTCCGTATTCACGTTTCTCATCCTAGAGTTTTTCTTTTTGACTCTCTACTGGCTAGGTTATAAATAGTTAAGCTCTCCTCTGCATGAAAGGCATAGCCACTGCCGCCAAGCTATTTTCCTCTCTGAAAATTTTCCATGGAAACCAAACCCACACCTTCTTCCCCACGTCGCACTATGATCCCCTCCACGCCAACCCAAACTGCCAGCCGCACTCCTTAAGCCCTCGCACACTGCCCCTACTCCATGCACGGCCTCCAAGCCACGTCCAGGAAATAAGAAATCGAGGGCCACCTGCGAGACGGAAACCGGGTGTTAGCACTACCCCAACCCCACAAAAGAGCATAAAACTTTGCCTCTGTCCATAACCACGACGCAGCTCCTCCCTCTGACCACCTCGTTGCCCAACTAGCAGAATCACTTCTCAACTTGCCTCGGAAAAAGCCAACAACCAGCCTCCTCTGTTTTTTGGCCCTCAAAACAGAGTATTTTCGGAGCCACTGTAGAGCCAAGCCTCCACCTTGGCAACCCGTCTCTCCTCGTCGGAAGTGTCCACACCTTTCGGCTGCAGCTGGGTTACTCTACGCCCCATACCACCACACGTAAGTCAGTCCATCTCCCTCACGCCGTAATTCTCACTCTCTGTTCTCCCTCTATCACTCACGGCATGTAGTTCATCCCGTAAACTCTCTCTCTCACTTTTCGTCTCCTCTCTCTCTCTCAGAGCTTTGCCGCCGCACTCGCCACCCTCTCCTTAGCCCCCGCTTCGTCGCGTGCTTCCTCTCTTGGTAAGGATATCGCACAGCTTATTTTTCCCTCAAGAAATACTTGTCTTCAAGTTGGAATGAGTTTTGTTTCTGTCGGCTTCAATTACTGAAGGGTAGTTTCTTTTATTTTTAAATTACATATTTGTCCCTTAGTTTTAAACCAAATAGCAACATATTGAACTTATATTTTATTTTGAGCTTTAATTTTATTTTTGCGTGGGCTCTTAATTACTGGCTTTAGGTCCTTTTGTTCCAAAGATTATGGTTTAGAATAATTCAGTGTTAGGAAGATTTTAGGTTTAGAAAATATAGGATATTTTTTAATAGTTTAGATTTTCAATAAATCTCTTGTTTAATTAGAAATTTATGCAAAATACGTGTTTATTTTTATAGGCGACCGATTACGTGCCGGAAATAGTGGATTAGCATTGTAAGGTAAGTAGCATAATCATATCCTTACGTGTATGTACAGTGAGCTGTTTGTCTTTTTATAAAAGATATTATGCATGTATGCCCTTTCTTGGAAGCCCATTTTTACGTACCCAAAACATGATAAACTTATGAAAAAGTCATGATTTTATGTGAAAGATTATTCATGAAATTATTTATTAAATGCATGATTTTATGTGAAAGATTATTTGTGGAAGATTATTCATGAAATTATTTATGAAATGCATGATTTTATGTGAAAGATTATTCATAAAATTATTTATAAAATGCATGATTTTATGTGAAAGATTATTCATAAAATTATTTAGGAAATGCATGATTTTATGAGAGAGTTTTTTTTTTTGTAAAATATTTATGAAAAATCATGATTTTATGCGATAAAACATGTATCACGACGTTTATGAAAGAATGCGATTTCGTTTGAAATTTATGATACGATATGACAAGTATGAAGTATGTATGTGATTTCTTTTGAAATCTATGATATGATATGTATGTGATTTCTTTTGAAATCTATGAAATGACAAGTATGCAAGTATGATTTGATAAAATATGTAACGGCCTATGTTATGATATGAAAACGGTACCTATGTTATGGGCATATTGCATTGCCAGGTCGTGCATGCTGGTAGTGCACCCAGTATTGTCTTCCTTATGTATGGATTCCACAACCCGCGGCCACGGGCGTAATCGGAATCTATTTAGATTCGCTAACCCTAACTCACGGGGTTCAACAGTGGGTAACGGCCTATGACAAGTGAAAGATAAGTTAATGTTCATGCTCATATTATTTATGAATGTATTTATGAATATGCACGCTTTTCAAGAAACCTTATGTTTATTATGTTTACTGTATGATGTGTTGCTTATTGAATATTCGACTCATTTTAGTTTGTTTTTATATTTTTAAACCCCCCAGGTGATGACATTTATGAAGATGAGACTGAAGGACAGGACTTGACTCCAGGAGGCGAGGCAGAGGCCTAGACAGATTATGCTATGACTATCTCTATGGTTTAAAGTTTAAATAAATTATTTTGATAAGCACATGAGACATTCCGTATTTTAAATAAGTGATTCCGCAGACTTTATTTTGGATTTTCAGTATTTATTGAAATTTGTTATTTTATGGAATTCTTTCGCATCTGGCGCGTTGTTAAAAAGGAAAAACTTTTATATTTAAGTTTAGTAGTAGCACACTGGCTCCTCGAAAATTCTAAAATGTCTTTTCGGGAACGGGGTGTTACATAACATGACATACTTGCAATGTATAGCAATACGTGACATAATATCTTGTTTAACAGATGAATAATTCATGACAGAATAAATTCTATGTAACAGATAAATATGTAATGGCTTGGCATGACACATATGATAACATGCATACATACAATTTAGTTCCCTTACTTATCACACATACACATTAAATTGATAGTAAGTTAAAAGCTAACTTATCTCGATCTTCGCGCTTCGAGACAAACTCAAGTGCGATCACGAGAAATTGAAAATTGTGATTTCTAAAAATTAGAACTTAATCACTAACAATTAGGAATATGGAAAAATATCAACTTAGAGTAAAGTTACCATTTTACCCTCTTTATGTGGGAAATGACAATTTTACCCCTAAGTTAAGGATTTTGCATCCTAACTCCAAAAATACCAAAATTTACATACCTTATGTAAATTTTGTCCTAAGCTCAAATATCAATTCAGAAAAATTTAAAACTAAATACAACCATCAAAACTCTATATGGCCGAAACTTACAAGGCTAATTCTTTTGCTTTTTGTTGTAATTCTTTCAAATCTCAAAACTCATGATTAAACCAAAATTTTTCTTCTACTATACTCATAACATATTCCTAAGAATAATCATGTTTTGAATCATGAACAAAAGTCATCAAAATCACTAAAACCATACTTGAACTTTTTGGTTTCTCTTCTAAGTTCAAAACAGATTTTTGTTTCTAACTTGTTTTGATCAACCTCTTGATCCATGACTTATAAAGAAGTGATTTTCAAACCAAAACATCACATGGTTCAAAAAGGTGTCCTAAAACAGATCCAAGCTTCAAACTCAAGATCACATGGGTAAACATCAACCAAAACATAAATTTAGCCAAGAACATCATCACTTTGGCCTAACCGAATATCTCCTTGCATAAAATTTCATATCTTCGAAACTAACATCAAATATCTTCAAAATAACATTCTAACATGTATATAAGAGGCTTAGGATCTTCCAATAAAAATATCAAAGCCACTGGAATAAGATTAAACCATAAAAGATTTAAACTTTCTCAAAACAGAAACTGTTTTGCCGCTTCCAGTTTCTAAGTTTCTAGACCTAAGAAACTATTTCACCAAAACTTTTAATCATGCAACAAATCCTCAACCAATAATCATATACACATGTTAACAGTACTCCATAAAAATTTCGGACCAAGATCTATTCATTAGCTTGGTCAAAAACTCCAAAATATAACACACTCTCCAGTTTATCGCCCAGAATGACCTTTCTGGGGTCTAAACAACTTTTGACCGATCAAATGATCTCAAAATGGAACACATAAGGTATACACGTAAACTAGACTCCAAAATAAAGAACTTTAATCAAGTAATCTTTGCGAGAAAAGACTTAAAAAATCTTCGAAACAGGCGTTCAAAAGAGGTAAGAAAAACTGTCCGAGAGTGTCTTTTGTGTTTTATGAAGGAAAAGAGTAAAGGAGAGCTGCTTTTCGTGGGAAGTGGACTGGAGAGCTTCGTACACAATCTATGTAAAGTGATAGGACTGAAGGAATGGTTGAGTGTTGGCCTTTTCTTCTCATAAAAATCAGACCAAGATCTTTTCTCTAGGTGGAGTGTGAGAGTGAAAGAGTGAGGTGGCCCTTTAGCTTTGTCTTTCAAGAACCTTCTAGGCCCTTCTTGTAAATATCTGGCCAGCCAAGTGGGGGTACAAAACTTAGCCATGAAGCAATCCTATGGTGACCAAATTTGTGGGCCTTAATGGGCCTAAACCGAATGGGCCTAAATTTTGGGGTTTAAAGAGGGTTTGGGTTGCTATCAAGCCCAAATCCAATATCACTTGGTCCAATTAATTTTTCAAGGTTAACAAGGTTGGATAATGATGTTCTAACACAAATTTGAAGGATTAATAGCGTGTGGAAGTGATTTAATCAAGTGATTAAACACAATGCTAGAAATCAGATTAGAAAATGTTTAGAGGCCAACTTTAGGGTTTTGGGGAAACCGTTTAGGGTTTCGATTTCAACAAAATTGGATTCCCACCATTTAGGGTTTCACTAGGATTGAAAACCTCTTGGTCTGGCACAATTTGGTTGAGCAGATGAAACAAGGTTTTGCTTAAGTGGCATGATCTCACACCTTGATTCCTTCAAATCCATCAAACGCTCCTCATGGCACCAAGTGTCTAATATTATTCACTAAGTGTGGCTAAGATCTTGCCAAGTGTCCAAATAAAATTTATCTAATCTAATTTGGACATTCCACACTGATTTTGAAACACTGCAATTGGTGCGCTTACCGAGATTACTATTCACTCTGAAAAAGTGAATCATAAACTTAATACTAAAAATTCCTAAATATTCATATTAACCTACAGTGAAAATCTTTTACTGAAATTCAACCTCGAATTGCCCCTAAAAATAATTTCACAATTTCCAACAGACGTTTCGTCTGGAATTATGAAAATAGGCTATTGCGCCATAAAATCTCAAATAATCCACTGAGTCTAATGGCGTAGACCATAATGTATTCTGACACTTCTAACCACCTCAAATAAATAAAACTCATATTTCTAGCACCATAGTGAGTGATAACACTGACTATGTTGACAGACTAAAACCTATGCAATTGGTCGATTCATAAAAACTTATTAGGCTTTTACGAGATTCCTAAAGTCAATAGAAATTCCACCAATGAATTTCTAGTGGGCTGTTACATTAACTCTCTAGACCTTCGGAGTCGAGGCATTACAATCTCAGCATTCCCCAACCACGTTCTCCTCTTCTTTTTGTTGACAATCAAAGTACTATTTACATGGTAGCAAATCCCCTTTTTCATGCCCACGACAAGCATATTGAAGTTGATTTCCACTTCATTCGAGAAAAAGTCCAACAAGATTTTCTCGACACAAAACACGTTCCCTCTAAGCTGCAAACGATTTTTACAAAACCTTTGGACCGGCCAGCTTACGAGTTCAACCAAAGCAAATTAAGCCTCGTCTCACAACTTCATTTGAGGGGGATATTAGGAAACCCATTAATCACGCCATTCTCCTCAAATAAGGATACAACCAATCCCACAAATCTGGCCCAAGATGTAGGAGATATGAAGCCACAAAATGAATCTTGAGTTTATTATTCTGCAAAAATCTTCCTTCATTTTTTACTTATTAACTTAATTCTATTTTTGATATACTTATAACAGAATTCTGTTTATATAAAAAATTCTATCACCTCCCATACAAAAATCTTATTGTTTTGTATCTTTCTTTGGTGCCAACATTTCTTTTTGTCTGCAAATTTGACAGGTCTCCACTTTATCACGAGCAGCGTCACGAGCTGCGGTGTCGGTGACAGTAGAATTGTGGGTCCCACTAGAGGAGACGGGACGTGTGATTGGCTTGAGAGATGCCATGTACTATGGAGGAGAACGAGTGTTGCTTACCCTTGTTCCCGTGTCCAGTTTTGTTCCCATAGAAAGAGTACGCTTGTGTTGAAGGATTCATGTAGTTGAGTCCACTTCTCGTATCCTTGCAGCAGCAGCACAAGCTCGGCGTAGGAGGGCATCGGCAGCTTGAGCAGGGAGGTGGTGAAGGGTTCGTATTTCGGACCCAAGCTGTTGAGGAGGAAAAAAACCTTCATATTGTCACTCACGGGATGTCCGATTGCAGCTAGGTGGTCGCACACAGTCTTAAATCTTTGGAGGTGATCTTGCAGCGACGTCGTGGCTTCCTTCCTCATGTATGTCAATTGTTGAGTAAGCTGGAAATCCATTTCTTGGGATTCTTGGGCATAGGCTTCTTGAAGGGCATGCCAGACTTTGTTGGCGTGAGCTGGTATTGTAAATGATCAAGAGAAATTTCAGGCACTTGAAATTTGTTACAATCCTGTAAATAAGGGTGGTTAGTGTGAGTCTAGGAAACTGATTTGTATAGAAAAGATTTGTTTAGGTTTTATTGTTTTTGTGATGTATATAACCTACGGAGAAACATATGAATAAAATAAATGAAAAGATTTTTTGACATGGTATCACGAGCCAAACACGATCTGGCTTTCTGTATTGCAACCTAACCCTCCTCCCATGGCAGACTCTGATGACCCGAATACTTCCGGCGACACGTCCAACCTCTCTGACTCTATCCTTGAATTGACTACAAGGATGACTGAGGTTTTGAATAACGCTCGGACCCCGGCCATCACCACTGAAACATCCGTTGCTTCGATTGGCATTAAGTTGGATGGCTCTAACTATGCATTGTGGTCCCAGGTTGTCGAGATGTATATCTCTGGCAAGGACAAACTGGGGTACATTAATGGCGACTTTCCTCAATCGTCATCTACTGATCCTTCCTTTTGCAAGTGGCGCACGGATAATACCATTGTTAAAGGTTGGTTAATTACTTCCATGGATCCGTCTTTAATTGGCAATTTTATTCGCTTTCCTACGGCACGAGAGGTTTGGGATTCCATTGCAACTACCTTTTTTGATGGCAGTGATACATCACAGGTGTATGATCTTAAACGCCGTGTGACTAGACTTAAACAAGCTGCGGTATCACTGGAAAAATATTACATGGTATTGCAAGGTCTATGGCGTGAAATTGATTTTTGCCGACCGAATCCTATGGAATGTTCTGTTGATATTCAGCACTATAACCGGATTGTCCGGGAAGATTGTGTTTATATTTTTCTGGATGGTCTTGATGATCGGCTAGACAATATACGTGCTGATGTTTTACAAATAAAACCATTTCCTATGGTTGAACAAGCATATGCGCATGTGAGACGGGAGGCTATTCGACAACAGGTTATGAATATCCATGACACCGATGGGCTCCAGGGGGCTGTCTTGGCTTCGAAGGCTCTCACGCTAAGCACCTCTGCCCATGGTAAAACTGCCAAGAACCGAAATTCCACTGACGGGAAAAAATGCTCTCATTGTGGTAATCAGAAACACACACGTGAAACCTGTTTTAAGTTGCATGGGTACCCTGATTGGTGGCATGATCTTCAAGCCCGTAAATGTCCTGATGGCACAGGCACGAGTGGAAGTTCAGGCACAGCTACTGTTGCTAGTGCAGAGCCGCATCTCTCCCTTATACAATCGCCTGCAATGTCCACAGATTCTCCTCCCAACTTCAACTCAGGTATCTCTGGCCTTGCTCTTTTTACCTCCTATAGAGATGCGGATTGTACTGCATAGCTTCTTGACTCGGGGGCCACGGACCATATGACTTTTGCTGCCTTAGACTTCTCTCAAACGTCTCTTCAACGACGTACCAGCATAGCTAATGCAAATGGTGTCATGTCACCAGTCACTGGAGCTGGCTTTGTGACTTTATCCCCATCCCTCCATTTATCTAATACTTTACTTGTTCCATCTTTATCTCATAAACTGTTATCTGTAAGTCAGGTTACTGCAGACCGTGGATGTGTTGTACTTATTTATCCAAACTTTTATCTTATCCAAGACATTCTCACCAAGGAGATAATTGGATGTGGTACTAAGAGGGGAGGATTATATTATGTGGATGACATGAGTATTGGCCAGGCCAATAACATGAACAATCTGCATACCAATAAAGAGACACTACTATGGTTATGGCATCGACGCTTGGGACACCCATCTTTTCCTTATTTGAAGCATGTTTTACCTAATTTGTTTAAGAATTTATAGACTTCTGATTTGAAATGTGACACTTGTATTTTGGCTAAGAGCCATCGCGCTACTTATCCATTGAGCATGAATAAAAGTGCTACTCCATTTGCGTTAATTCACTCGGATGTATGGGGGCCCTCACCCATTACTAATATGTTTGGTTTTCATTGGTTTGTTATTTTTGTGGATGATTGTACCCGTATGACATGGCTCTACTTGCTGAAACACAAAGATGAAGTTCTTGGTGCTTTTGAAACATTTCATGCTATGGTTGGGACACAGTACGGTGCCACCATGAAGGTTCTCCGCTCTGATAATGATGGTGAATACGTCAATAAGCATCTTCAAACTTATTTTTCCCAACATGGTTTAATTCATGAAACTTCATGCTCACAAACACCCCAATAGAATGGTGTCGCCGAGAGGAAGAATAGACACCTTCTAGAGATTGCCCGTGCTCTACTTCTTGGTGCCAATATGCCCAGACGATTTTGGACAGATGCCGTCTCGACCGCTGTCCATCTTCTCAACCGAATGCCATCCAAGGTTTTATCATTTAAAACACCCCTCCAATCTCTTTCCAATCATGTGTCCCTACCTATGGCGCTAATGCTTCCTCCTCGTATTTTTGGGTGTGTCGCCTACGTCTATCTCCACAAAAACTAGCGCAGTAAACTTGATCCTTGTGCACGTCGGTGTGTGTTTTTGGGCTATGGTATCCATCAAAAAGGGTACCGTTGCTATGATCCTACTACACGAAAACTGTATGTGACTATGGACATTCAGTTCTTGGAGACTGATATGTTTTTTTCATCTTCGGCACCTCCTTCTCCTCTTCAGGGGGAGACACATAATGAAGAGTTCAATTGGTCCAAAAATGAGATGCCGAATGAGTTAGATTGGTTTAGACATGAGGGGCCGTGTGAGCATGAGGAGCAGAATCAGAATGAGAAGCAGCATGATCATGATGGGCCAAGTGATAACTCCGGCGGTGGGAACTGTGAAACCGAGATATTTCCGAGTGCAGAGCATGTTCCGAATGCAGAGCCTGCAACATCTGAAACCGAGCCTATACATGTTCCGAATGCAGAGCGTGCAACGTCTCAAACCGAGCCTATGCATGTTCCGAATGCAGAGCATGCAACGTCTGAAACCGAGTTTATATCTGCTTCCTCTGAAGTGCCAGCCGAATCATCTCCTGAGAATAATCCTGAGGTAAGTACTGTTAGTACACCCTTACATACTGATGATATAGATGTTGCTGTGGGATATGTTTTACCTCCTAGGTACAATCGCGGCAAACCACCTAACAGATATTCTCTAGATATTGAAGAACGAAGGTCGAGGTATCCAATTGCTAATTATGTGTCCACCAAGGAACTATCTGAACCTCTTCAGAAATTTGCACGGGAACTCTCCACATGTCAGATTCCTACCAGTGTTCATGAGGCATTAGCGAATCCGAGATGGACCCGAGCTATAGAGGAAGAAATGGAGGCACTACTGAAAAATGATACATGGACTCTTGTTCCATTACTTGAAGGAAAACAAATTGTGGGATGCAAATGGGTGTTCTCCATTAAATACAAAGCAGATGGATCTATTAAGTGGTACAAAGCAAGACTGGTAGTAAAGGGATATACACAGACATATGGGGTTGATTATTAGGAGACTTTCTCACCGGTAGCCAAGTTGAATACAGTTAGAGTGTTATTATCTCTTGCAGCAAATCTTGATTGGCCTTTGCATCCATTTGATGTGAAAAATGCTTTTCTCAATGGTGACCTCCAAGAAGAGGTGTATATGGATATTCCTCCAGGTTATACAGCATCTATAGATAATGGAGTGGTGTGTAAATTGCAGCGAGCATTGTTCAGACTGAAGCAATCACCACGAGCATGGTTTGGAAGGTTTAGCTTGACAATGAAGAAATATGGCTTTCAACAAAGTAACTCTGATCACACTTTGTTCTTGAAGCGTAAGTTGGGTAAGGTAACTGCTTTGATAGTCTATGTAGACGACATGATTATTATAGGAGATGATGAAGAAGAAATCTCTCTGCTTCAAAAGCAATTAGCAACTGAATTTGAGATGAAAAATCTCGGAGGACTCAAGTATTTCTTGGGAATTGAAGTTGCTAGGTCTAAGCAAGGTATATTTATCTCTCAATGGAAATACACATTAGACTTGCTAATTGAAGTAGGGATGTTGGAGTGTAGGCCTGCAGACACCCCCATCGTTCAGAATCACAAACTTGGAGAATACCCAGACCAAGTACCAACAGATAAAGGTAGATACCAAAGGTTAGTTGGTAAACTCATTTATCTCTCCCATACTCGTCCGGATATTGCATACGCTGTAAGTGTTGTAAGTTGGTTTATGCATAATCCAAGTAAAAGCCACATGGAAGCAGTGATTCGAATACTTCGATACTTAAAGTCATCTCTAGTAAAGGGGCTTATGTTCTCAAAACATAACAGTCAGTTGACGGTTTATGGATATACGGATGCAGATTGGGCAGGTAATATCACTGATAGAAAGTCCACCTCGAGATATTTTACATTTATTGGGGGGAATCTTGTAACTTGGAGAAGCAATAAGCAAAAAGTGGTAGCTTTGTCAAGTGATGAAGCTGAATTTAGGGGAATGGCTAAAGGTCTTTGTGAACTCCTTTGGCTAAGAAGGCTACTTACTGAAATCGAGTTTGCTCCTAACTCTGAGATGGATCTCTTGTGTGACAATAAAGCTGCAATTGCAATTTCCCATAATCCCATTCAACATGATCGTACTAAACATGTAGAGGTACATCGACACTTCATGAAAGAGAATCTCGAAGCAAAAACAATTAGGTTTCCATTTGTGAAATCCGAAGATCAATTGGCGGATGTTCTTACAAAAGCTGTATCGAGCAAGGATCTTTACAACTCACTTGACAAGTTGGGCATGCGAGACCTCTATGCATCAACTTAGGGGGAGTGTTGGCATGAGCTGGTATTGTAAATGATCAAGAGAAATTTCAGGCATTTGAAATCTGTAACAATCTCGTAAATAAGGGTGGTTAGCATGAGTCTAGGAAACTGATTTGTATAGAAAAGATTTGTTTAGGTTTTATTGTTTTTGTGATGTATATAACCTACGGAGAAACGTATGAATAAAATAAAAGAAAAGATTTTTTGACAGACATGATATGAAGTCTCATGCCAGACCACCAAGCCAAGCGACTCCTTGGAGAGGGTACTGATAATCCATCCACGGAGTAGTCGGTCAGATTTCCTCCATCTCAGATATGTAGAACTCAGTTCTTTGTGACTGTTGTTGTGGCTTCATCGGGGATGGGATCATATGGTGGAGGGGAGGCAGCGTCTGTGAGGCGTCCCCTGAGGTCTTGGCTCTCAGCCAAGGCCACGACTTGCTCCCACCATAAGGGGTAATTCCCCAGGTTCAACAGTAAGGTCACGAAATTGTTGACTGAAAGTGAGATTGATGCCATGGGAGTAAGGCTCTCTTGTTCTTGCACAAGGCTCTGATTACCATAAAGACAATTGAACAGCAGGTGTTTGTGAAAACTTCTTACACACCGTGAGAGTCTATCGAGAGCCCTTAGGTTACAAAGTTTAAAAAAGTAAATTAAGAGGATTCGGTGGATGTGATTTCCATTCTAGTGCATGTAGCCATTTGGTGTAGAGTTTCCTTTTGTGAAATAGGAGCCGTTGAAGGTAGAGTTTCCTTGTGTCGAATTGTATCCGTTGTAGGAGTGTCTGAGCATTTTCCTTTATTTTATGCTGTCTGGTGACCTACCTACTAAAATCTTGAGATAGTTTTCGAAGATTAATATTACTTTTCATCTTAGATCTTTTCATTCCCAATCACTTGTAAATATAACACATTTACGCGGGTTCATATACCAAGCACTTAAAATATGTCATATATTATTAACTAATCAGGAATACATTGCAAGAAAAGCACACGACACTCGATGGAACTGCACTGCAGTGTTATAATGGAGCTAATTAGGTGTTAATCTTCCTGCAATTCTTTCTAATCTCTCCCCTTGAACTTGTTAATGGAGAAATATTTCCCATCTTAATCATGGATTGGGCAAACTTCTCGAAGAACAGCTCGTTGTTTTCTAAATATTTCTTCACCAATTCCATGGATGCTTCGTTCTTTGTGAGAAGAACTTGATCAGAGCTTAAAAGGCCTTTAGAATACAACAAGTTCTTGAAAAGTTGTTGTCGAATTTTGTTGTGCTAACAAAGTCCAAGAAAAACAGGTTCTGATCACCACCTGATCTCTGGCATCTGGTTCTCGAATATTGGGCAGCATATGATTGATCAACTGTGCTGTCGGGTAGCCCATTGCCTGACTGGTTGTAGATTCTCTCCTGAAGATGGTAAACCGGGCATTTCCTATTGTGTGGCTCCCTGCATAACAATTATTCAAACTTCAATAATCTTCTTGCCATACTGAATTAAACCTAGTTAATTTAGATGGTGACTTTGTTTTGAAGTTAAACGAGGTTAATCACGTGTGTTCTGGGTAATTTAGATTCCTCCACACCCATGCCCTCAATCATTTATCCTTAAATTAAGGAACCCAGATTATGGATTGGCACAATGGTAGGTTCAAGCTAGCTCTTTAAATATTACCGGATAGCGCAACAAGATTGGTACGTTTGGATAGTGAGAAGTGATGAGAAGTGTTAAGAATGTTTGTGAATAATAGTGAAAAAGTAATGAAAAAGTAATAATAAAATGTTGAATAGTAGTAAAAAGTAAGTGAAAAGTAGTGAATAGTAAAAAAGTAGGTAAAAAGTAATAATAAAGTAAAGAATAGTAGTGAGAGTACTTAAGGTACTCTCACTTGCCAAACATAGCAAGTCGCTGTCACTGGAACTTGGTGAGGATAGTCTGAAATGTCTTGTTAGGAGTAGTGATGTTGTTTGAGCCACTCAAGCTTGCACCTCTGGAGTCCCTTCTTCCTAATGGAACCTCCCAGCTGGGTCCACCAATCTGCATATTCAAAACATGGTCAAGTTCTGATTATACACACACACATAAGTTGGCTAGCCAAAAGTTGTTTTTAGGTAAAAGTATATTTTCTTCCATCAACAAATTATAAAGTTTTTACATTTTGTACCAAGCTAACAAAATTCACACATTGCACGTTCAAACTATAAAAAATTGACATTTTATGCCATGTTGCACAATCTTAACTATCAAAAATTTCAATGGACTGAGCAAAAAACTCATTTTCTTTTATATAATTTAGGGATGCAAAATATATTTTCGCTTATTTCTGCCATGCAGTAAAATTATGACAAGACTATAAAAAAATGTCACTTTACTAGAACAGTGGAGTCTCTAGCAGCTAAAGCCACAATATCAGCACCAGATACTGTATGTGGGCACTCATTCTGCAAAGCAGATTTTATCTCATCCAAAACTTCAGACCCTCGAGCAGAGTTCCTGTTTGGGTTCGATCTCTTCTCAGTGACTATTCTTCCACTGCTGTCCAACAATAGGGATGCATCGCAACCCTGCAAAAATATGAAGAGGGTTTTGGATATAAATTGACATGCATGCATGGATAATCCAGTGTAGTCTTTATAATCTGTTAAATGAGATGAGTTTTGGGAAGTTGCAAGACCTGGACAAAATAGTCGTGGAAATGGAGCCTAAGCAATGAAGTTGCCATGCGAGCTTCTTTGGCCACAGCCTTGGCCACTAGGGACTTCACAATCTGTTGAGCTTTTGGGCACGAGTGATCATAAAACTGTGGGTAGAGGTAACCCCCGTGGGTCTTGCCAGAGAAGCAGCACAGGGGAACAAAGGCAAAAAGAGAGAGAACAAAGAAAGGGTTCGTAAACTGAGACATTATTATTATTGTCTCTCTCTTTTTGTCCCAATACTTTCAATGTAATGCCCCGTCCCCGAGGGTCCGGAGAGTTAACTCATATAACCTGATAATCAACTCTAACAAGGCTAGAGTACTTCCAAATTCAAGAATATATATTTTCTTAAACCTCAAATCAAACGTAAATACTTCAATTAAATAAACCATATAAACTCATCTGTCAAATTTTCAATCCAACAACTCAAATAAATTCAACTCTTCTTCATGTCTCAAATAACAAACTAGAAATAATGAAACATTAACATAAGTCTCCATAAACCGTCTAACTCCATTGAAGCAAACTTAAGAATATAAATAACTTCCAACATCAACACTAATAGCACGAGATACCCAACAACCATTCACTGCTAATCTTCTCTATAAACTCTAATACTGATCCTCAGCTGAACCATCAATGTCATCTGAAATATTATGAAGATTAAAGGGGTGAGTTATCAACAACTCAGCAAGCAGATAGCATATACTAGCATGTAAACATGAGCATTTACAACATTTGATAAGCCAAACAAAACATTTATTTTCAGAATGCAGAAACAAAACTAGTACAAAAACATTAGAGCGAAATTTTCAGAAAAATAAACTTATTCCAAAAAAGATCTGTTGGCATTTCTAAACTGAAACATTATAATCATATCATCGTTTAGTATCACATCGGGACAATACCATGTTTAACCCCCGTGGTAGGGTTATAAACCACCATTATACCTGTGGCTGGGCCATATTCCATGTTTTACCCCCCGTGGTAGGGTTATAAACCACCATTATACCCGTGGCTGAGCCATATTCCATGTTTCACCCCCGTGGTAGGGTTATAAACCACCATTATACCCGTGGTTAGGCCGTATACCATGTTTCACCCCCGTGGTAGGGTTATAAACCACCATTATACCCGTGGCTAGGCCGTATACCATGTTTCACCCCCGTGGTAGGGTTATAAACCACCATTATACCCGTGGCTGAGCCTTAATAGAAACAGAATAGATTTCATCGAAAATCCGATTACAATCATATACAGAATCAGAATTTCATGCCAAGGTTTTCAGATGACACATCATTTCAAAACAAAATACTGAAAAGCTTCAGATCATTTCACATGTTCGAGATAAACATAAACAAAATATTCTCATTTGTTCATAACAAAACTTCTAGATTTTCATATTCGCTTTTTTACATAGTTCAGAAATAAAGTGCACAAAACTATCTCATGTCTACACTAGTCATGACAGAAAATAATTTATCTTATAAAGAATTTATGCATATGAAGAATAAACATCTGAGGTTGTTTTCAGATCATCTCTTTTCAAAAAAAATAATCACATTTATTCTCAAAGTCAACCTCCTTTTATTTGTTTTATGCAAAACTAGTATATGAACCCCGCTTACCTGACTTCTTCGTATTATCAACACCTTGAGCCGGAACTCTAATAGTAACACCACCTAAACAAAAAGAACATATATCCAACATTTAATAACCAATTTGGTAGGCTGCTATTTATTGAGTAATAAATCAAAACAGTCCCTTCACAGCTCAATAACTATCCTAACAATTAAACCCGAACAACTCTCTCTTCAAACCATTTGCATTTAAAACCCAAAACAGTGACCACCCTCTATTAACACCAAACCAACTATAATTATTTCCAAAACCAACAACAATAACTCCAATAATTAATACATAACCTAACCCAAACTTCACTTCCAACCTTCGAATAAAACAATTTCAGTGCACGCATCATACTCTAATCATTCAACAATTCAAAACTTGCACGACAGTTCAATACAACTAGTTCCAAAACACCCATCATTTTACACCAAAAAGTCTTAAATAATAATTCAAAAACAGTCTCACAAATCATCCAAAATTATACTCCTCAACATCCATAATTCCAACACACTCCACCGCTCGCTTCAACAAATAATACATCAACCCAAAAATAAACTTCACAAAATCTTCTACTGAAAAGAAACTAGTGGTCTGCGCAAAGGGGAATTTATGACTAAGTGTGTTGCACGGCCAAACAAAGCAGCGTGTGTATGTGCAATAGACAAACCGATGGAAAGAAATAAAATGATTTATGGAATGTCTAACAGCAAGTAAGAATTAAGAGAAACTAAGGATTTAATGGGTGGGCGGAAGTTACCGAAAATAATCTCAAGAACTCAGAGAAGGAATCCCAACCACGGCAAATAGACTTTCGGTTCCCACAATTATGCTGCAAAGTGACCAAGCCCAAAGAGAAAAACTCACGAACTGCTGGTGAAGACAGAAAAAATAAACAGAGAACGAGGGAGGGGACGATGGCTCACCTTTGAAGAACCAAAAAATCGAGAACCACGGAAATGCTTCACAAACCGAATCCCAAAGGAAAAATTTTACAAAGTCATCTAAGAGGCACAAAGAAGCAACGGAAGGGAAGAGAAAAACTTACTATTGAGCAACCATGCCAGCGGCGAGGGGCTTGAAGATTAACGGGGACAGCAGCACCAACCAAACCAGAATTCTGTGTAGAGAAATAAAAAAAAAAAAAAAGAAAAACTAGGTGTTTCAAATGTGATGCGGGAAGGAATTTCTGTGATGGAAACAGCACAAAACCATACGACGTGGGGGCGAGGCACGCGAGATGGAGGAGTTTTCGGAAAAGTAGGGCAGCTGGGAAGGAAGAAAAGAAAGAGAAAAGAAGGAAGAAGAAACCGACGGAAAGGAAAGGAAATTCAAATGAGAAGAAAACACTTACCAAAACGACGCCGTCCGATTCCCTCAACAAGAACGTGGGCTGGATTGGCTTCATGCATCCGGTTGCCTTCCAAAAGGGCTGGGCCTGGAGCCCGGTTATTACATTCTTCCCCCCTTATAAAAAATTCCGTCCTTGAAATTTGTCACAAGCTAAAAGGATCGTCGTCGAACAACTGTGGGTACTTGACTTGCATTTCCTCTTCTAATTCCCAAGAGGCTTCACTGATAGTGTGATTATTCCATACCACTTTAACCAATGGAATAGTCCGAGTACGTAACACTTGTTCTTTTCTCTCTACAATCCTCACCAGCTCTTCTGTATAAGTCAGATCTTCCTGAAATTGAAGAGGCTCATAATCAATAACGTGAGTGGGGTCGGGTACATACTTCCTCAGCATAGATACGTGAAATACATTGTGTACACCTGAGAGTGCGGGTGGTAGGGTTACTCTGTAAGCCACTGGTCCAATCCGATTAAGAATCTCAAATGGTCCAATGTACCTAGGGCTCAACTTACCCTTCTTTCCAAACCTCATAACCCCTCTCATGGGTGCAATCCTCAAGAATACCTTATCCCCAACCTCAAACTCTAATTGGCGACGACGATTATCTACATAGCTTTTCTGTCGACTCTGAGCTGCTCTCATTCTAGCTCGAATGGTCTCAATCTTCTCTGTTGTCTTCTGTATGATTTCTGGACCCAAAAGTTGTCTTTCTCCCACCTCGTCCCAATATAAAGGAGATCTACACTTCCTACCGTAAAGTGCTTCATAAGGTGCCATCTCAATGCTAGCCTAGTAACTGTTATTACAAGCAAACTCGACCAAAGGCAAGTGTCGAATCCAAGTTCCCTTAAATCCAGCATACATGCTCTCAACATGTCTTCCAAAATTTGAATGGTCCTTTCCGACTGACCATGTGTCTGTGGGTGAAACGCCGTGCTGAAATTTAACTTAGTGCCCATGGCCTCTTGTAAGCTTAGCCAAAATGTCGAAGTGAAACACGGATCTCTATCCGACACAATGGACATAGGTACCCCATGCAACCTCACGATTTCTTGTATATATAGCTCGGCTAGTTTCTCCAACTTATAAGAAACTTTGATAGGTACAAAGTGAGCTGTCTTCGTCAAACGGTCTACTATCACCCAAATTGCATCCTGTCCCGTCGGTGTCCGTGGAAGGCCTGTAACAAAGTCCATAGAAATATGCTCCCATTTCCATTCTGGAATCTGAAGTGGTTGCAATAACCCTGCTGGTTGTTGGTGTTCTACTTTCACGTGTTGGCAAGTTAGGCACTGTGCCACAAATTGAGCAATCTCTCTCTTCATGCCCTTCCACCAAAAAGACTCTTCCAAATTTCGATACATTTTTGTACTACCTGGGTGAACTGTGTAAGGGGAGCGGTGCGCTTCTTCAAGGATAAGCCTTTTTATTACAACACTGTCCAGCACACAAGATGTAACACCCCGTATTTTTTAGTGTATTTTTTTTTATTTGAAGGATTATTTGTTATTAATTTAAAATTTGATTATCTTGTTTTAAATTTTCAGATTTTAGCGGGTTTATATTTTTATGATTTTTAATTTGTGAAAATTAAGTTTGACATGTTTTCTTAATATTAATTATTGTTATGCATTTAATTTTCTTTTCATATTAAATTAACTTCTTATTGGATTTAATTATTTATTTTATTTTTAATCACTACGATTGAATTATTTTATTTCACTTGCTGTTTTAAAATCGTTTCCGTTTGATCTTTTTTGTGACCCAAGATGTGAGGATTGGATCCTATTTCTTTCCCTCATTTTTTTTCTTTTTCCCTTTTCCCTTTTTTTTTTCCTTTTCTTTCTTTTTTTCTTTTCTTTTTCTCCTCTCCTCTCCCGCGCGCCGCACGTCTCTCCCTCTCTCTTCTCTCCGTCCATGCGTCGTCTCCCAGCCCGCCGCCGTGCGCCGACGGTGACCGACACCGCCCCTCCCTCTCACCTCCCCTTCGACCGGCGACCACCTCCCTGTAATTTCAGACCTCCTCGCGCCGCCGTTAGCCCCCACACACCACACCAAGCCGCGGCACTCCTTGCACCGTTGCGCTGCCTTCGCACCACCTCCGGCCACCATCTTCTCCCCACATCATCATCGACCTTCTAGCAACCTAATGCACCCATCCTTGGCTCCGATCTGACACCGGTGAAGCCCATCTATCTCCATCTCCGATTTGAGCATTTTGGCCTTGAACCGCTGCCCACGCCGCCACCCACGGCCAACCACCACCACCACTAGCTTCACCAACATCCCTAAGCCCTACCTTATCAATCTCGAGTCTTCGTTTACACCCGTTGAAAAGTGGGTTTTTGAGACCCACGGCCACAGTGCATTTAACACTGTTTTATTGCTGCGTTGCCGCTTCTAGCACCTCCGTGATCTTTCAAAAATTATATTATAGCATTGTAAGTATTTTTCCCAAAGAACTTTTGAGATTTAAATGTATTTTTACGATAATTCATATTTACTGTGAATTTATTGGTTGTGCCGGACTGAGTCCGAGGAGGAAGGGGGTTGATTGGATTGGATGATGGAATTGTTTGTGTGAGATTGGTTTATGCTTTGAAATTTGTTGGTGGTTTCGGGTTTAAATATTGGTGTTTTGAGTGCGATGTTCGTCATGGTGGATATTGGTGATTTTTAGGAAGTGATGATATATTTTGGGATTATGAAGGTTTTAAGTTTTGAGATATTAAAATAGGTTATTTTAGAAGTTTAGGCTTAAATATCAAAATCCGTGATTGATTGAAAACTTATGAAAATTGTGTGATTATTTTTATAGGTGACGATTTATTGTCGACTCGACCTTTTTGCGGAAAATTCTGAAAAACTAAGTTGTCCAGGTAAGCGGGGTTCATATACTAGTTTTGCATGAAAGAAATGAAATGAGGTCGACTTTGAAAATATGCATGTTTGTTTGAAAAGAAATATGAAACGACCTCAAATGTTTGTTCTGCATATGCATAAATTCTATTTAAGAGAAATTATTTTCTGTCATGACTGGTGTAGACATGAACTAATTTTGCGCATTCTGTTTCTGAACTATACAAAAGGAGCGAATATGAAAATCTAAAGTTTTTGTTATGAATAAATGAAGATGTTTTGGACATTGTTTATTTCGAACATGTGAAATGATCTGAAGCTATTCAGTATTTTGTTTTGATATGATGTGTCATCTGAAAACCTTGGCATGAAGTTCTGATTCTGTATTTGAATGTGATCTGGTTCTGATGATGTTCCATTCTGTTTCTGTTAAGGCCCAGCCACGGGTATAATGGTGGTTTATAACCCTACCACGAGGGTGAAACATGGAATATGGCCCAGCCACGGGTATAATGGTGGTTTATAACCCTACCACGGGGGTGAAACATGGAATATGGCCCAGCCACGGGTATAATGGTGGTTTATAACCCTACCACGGAGGTGAAACATGGAATATGGCCCAGCCACGGGTATAATAGTGGTTTACAACCTTACCACAGGGGTTAAACATTGTATTTATCCCGGTGTGATGCTATGAGATGATATTAATATAATGTTTCAGTTTGGATATGCCAAAGGACTTTCTTTTTGGGAACAAGTTTGTTTTCTGAAAATTTCGCTCTGATGTTTTGTAACAAGTTTTGTTTATACATTCTGAAAGAAAATTGTTTTGTTTTTGCATTCTGAAAGTAAATGTCTTGTTCTGCATATCAAATTTTATAAATGCTCATGTTTACATGCTAGTATATGCTCTCTGCTTACTGAGTTGTTGATAACTCACCCCTTATCTCCACAATATTTTTCAGATATTTTGATGGTTCAGCTGAGGATCAAGATTTTGAGGCTTTGGGTGAGATGATGTATGTATAGTGGCTTGAATCAAATTTTTCTTTATGATATTGGGAATTTGGAGTCTATTTTTATATTGTTGGAATGTGAGTTTAAGTCTAGGAAGTAACTCTCCGACCCGTGCGGGACCGGGGCGTTACACAACATCTATTTCCAAACCTTAACACTCCATCTTCAGAATCATTAAACTCAGGTTTATCCCCTTTTTCTACTTCTTTGATTAATCTCGCCAACTTAGAATCTTCTTTTTGGGCGAGCTTAATTCTGTCTATCAAAGCTAGTTGAACTATTAAACTGGCTATCAATACCTGCTGGTCACCCACAACTACTTCAATAGTGGCTCTTTCCAAGTCCATTAATAAGTGGGGCTGAGTGGTAAGAGTTGCAATTACTGGTCCCACTGGCTTCCTGCTAAGTGCATCAGCTACCACATTAGCTTTGCCTGGATGGTAGTTAATGTTGCAGTCATAATCCTTGACTAGTTCGAGCCATCTCCTCTGTCTCATATTCAGTTCTTTCTGAGTGAAAAAGTACTTCAAACTCTTGTGATCTGTGTAGATTTCGAACCTTTCAGCATATAAATAATGTCTCTAGATTTTAAGTGCAAAGACAACGGCGGCCAACTCCAAATCATGTGTGGGGTAATTTTGCTCATATGTCTTCAATTGCCGAGAAGCATAAGCTATTACTTTTCCATGCTGCATCAAAACACACCCCAAACCCAATCGTGAAGCATCACTATAAACCACAAATCCTCCTCTTTCGCTAGGGACTGTCAGAACTGGAGCTCTCACCAATCTCTTCTTCAGTTCCTGGAAGCTTTCCTCACATATTTCAGTCCATACATATTTGTTATTCTTCCTAGTAAGGGCGGTAAGAGGGACCGCTATTTTGAGAAATTTTCTATAAATCGACGGTAATAACCAGCCAAACCCAAGAAACTCCTAACTTCATGCACATTGGTTGGTTGAGTCTAGCTAACTATTGCTTCAATTTTCCCAGGGTTTACTGAAATACCATCCCTTGAGACTACATGTCCCAAAAATGCAATAGACTCAAGCCAAAATTCACACTTCTTCAACTTAGCAAATAATTTCTTATCCCTGAGTGTCCCTAGTACTTGTCTCAAATGGTCTTCGTGTTCAGCTTTGCTCTTGGAGTAGATTAATATATCATCAATAAACACTACTACAAATTTATCCAAGAATTCATGAAACACTCAATTCATCAAGTCCATAAATACTGTTGGGGCGTTGGTTAAACCAAAAGGCATGACTAAAAATTTATAATGACCGGGTCCTGAAAGCTGTCTTAGGCACATCCTCCGCCTTGATCTTTAATTGATGATAACCCAATCTAAGATCAATTTTAGAGAACACCTGCGCACCTTGCAACTGATCAAATAAATCATCGATGCGGGGCAACGGATATTTATTCTTTATGGTCACTCGATTCAGTTCCCTGTAGTCTATACACATCCTCATTGTCCCATCCTTCTTCTTCACAAACAAAATTGGAGCTCCCCAAGGTGACACACTAGGTCTGATGAAACCTTTGTCTAATAAGTCTTGCAATTGTTCTTTGAGCTCGGCTAACTCTGATGGTGCCATTCGATAAGGGGCTTTGGAAAGAGGCACCGTGCCTGGGGTTAATTCAATAGCAAACTCTACCTCCCGCTCAGGCGGTAACCCAGACAAGTCCTCAGGAAAAACATCCGGATATTCCCTCACAATAGGAATCTCTTCTAGCTTCAATTCTTCCTTTGGCTCATCCACCACAAAAGCCAAATACCCTTGACACCCATCATGTAATAACTTGTCAACCTGAAAAGCAGAAATAACTGATGGAGAGGTACGCACCCTAGAACCCATAAACCGAAGTTCCTCTTCTTCCGGAAACTTGAACACCACTTCCCTTTAAAAAAATTAATAGTTATTGGCATTTCCTTTCCTCTAATAGTTATTGGACACTTGAGTATAATCTTGTTACAAGTCACTATATCACCAGTTGGGGTAGAGACCCTCAAATTGTAGTCCATCTTATTAGCAACAATGGGGCACAACATAACATAATCCATTGAAATAAAGGAGTGGGTAGCCCCCGAGTCAAATAAAACAATAGCCTTATTGAGGAATAAGGGAACAATTCCTAGTTATGTCATATAATCCAAAGAGATAATAAGATAAATAATCCTTAATTCTCAACATAAAAAAAAAATGTTAAGGGACGGTCAGAAAATTTTACCTGTGATGACATCATCCTTGTCCTCAACTTCCCCCGGTGTCAAAGCAAACACCCGTGCTGGTACAATCCTCTACTGATTGTTGCCTTGGTTATTCGGCCTAAAGTTTTGAGCTGGGTTGGGCCTTCTGTTGTTCACCCCAAACAATGGACATTCTCTAATGAAATGCCCATCCTTACCGCATTTGAAACATGATCCCACTTCCTTTCTGCACTCTCCATGGTGTATGCGGTCACAGAACTAGGGAATCCTTTTCCATTGCCCTTGATCCGAACTAGGGAATCCTTGTGGAGCAGCTCTCTTCCTCTGTTCTTGCAATTCAGCACCCCTCTTGAGATTCTGCTCAACTAGCATTGCTTTGTGTACTAAATCTGAAAAATTTTGAATCTGAAATATCATCACCAGTTCATAAATCCTGTAGTTCAAACCTTCCTCAAACTTCCTAGTCTTTTTCTCCTCATCAGGAATCAAGTATGCAGCGAAACGTGATAATTCCGCAAACCTTGCAGCATACTGGCGCATAGTCATGGTCCCTTGCACCAAGTTAGTGAACTCACGAGCTCTTGCTTCCCTATCATCCTTAGGGAAAAATCGATCAAAGAAATTCTGCTTGAATTGAGCCCAAACAATTAACCCAGTTCCCTCAGTTTCCCTGATAACTTTCTCAGAATTCCACCATCTCTTTGCTTCTCCAGATAGTTTGAAAGCTGCGAACCTGACTTTTTGCTGATCCGTGCACTCCAAAACACCAAATATTTCTTCAATATCTTGTATCCAATCTTCCGCAGCGTTCGCATCGCCTCTTCCATCAAAGATGGGAGGATGCGTTCGATTAAATTGTTCAAACGTGCAACCCCCACCGTTGTCGTTTTCATTCAAATCTTCAAGGGTTCGAACTCTACGACGAGCAGCCATCCTGAAAGTTTAAACTTGGTGAAACGTTCTAAAATAATAGAAAATGAAAATACCGGGTAAATAGAATAAAATAAGAAGATAAATAAAATATGCATATAAACACATATACATATATATATCAGATAACTATGTAAATCCGACATCACTTAATACACACGTATATCACTAGAATCTATAATCTCAAAGTTCCAAATTCAATTCCTAACATCAGCCAAATCTAAAACCTCAAATCCCATCAAAATCAATCATAGGGTTCTTGGAACTCAAACTTAAATATCTACATGGCTATCCTTATAATCCTCCAATTCCTATATTGAAATTTCCACATCTTATGAACCAACAGATATCTAAACCTCCAAGGTCTATAGTATGCAGAATTCAAACCTGGCTCTGATACCAAATGTAACGCCCCGTTCCCGAGGGTCCGGAGAGTTAACTCATATAACCTGATAATCAACTCTAACAAGGCTAGAGTACTTCCAAATTCAAGAATATATATTTTTCCAAACCTCAAATCAAACGTAAATACTTCAATTAAATAAACCATACAAACTCATCTATCCAATTTTCAATCCAACAACCCAAATAAAAATTCAACTCTTCTTCATGTCTCAAATAACAAACTAGAAATAATGAAACATTAACATAAGTCTCCATAAACCGTCTAAATCCATTGAAGCAAACTTAAGAAATAAAAATAACTTCCAACATCAACACTAATACCACGAGGTACCCAATAACCATTCACTGCTAATCTTCTCCATAAACTCTAATACTGATCCTCAGCTGAACCATCAATGTCATCTGAAATATTATGAAGATTAAAGGGGTGAGTTATCAACAACTCAGCAAGCAGAAAGCATATACTAGCATGTAAACATAAGCATTTATAACATTTGATAAGCAGAACAAAACATTTACTTTCAGAAGGCAGAAACAAAACTTTGTACAAAAACATTAGAGCGAAATTTCCAGAAAAATAAACTTATTCCAAAAAGAAAATCCGTTGGCATTTCTAAACTGAAACATTATAATCATATCATCGTTTAGTAACACATCGGGACAATACCATGTTTAACCCCCGTGGTAGGGTTATAAACCACCATTATACCCGTGGCTGGGCCTTAACAGAAATAGAACATATTTCATCGAAAATCCGATTACAATCATATACAGAATCAGAACTTCATGCCAAGGTTTTCAGATGACTCATCATATCAAAACAAAATACTTAATTGCTTTAGATCGCTTCACATGTTCGACTAAACAGAATAAAAATATTTTCATTGGCTCATAACAAAATTTTTAGAAATCCTTATTCGCTCTTTTGCATAGTTCAGAAATAAAGTGCACAAAACTAGCTCATGTCTACACCAGTCATGATAGAAAAACACTTTCTCTTATATTGAATTTTTGCACATGCAGAATAAACATCTGAGTTTTTCAGATCATTTCTTTTCAAAAACAAACATGCATATTTTCAAAGTCAACCTCATTTCATTTCTTTTATGCAAAACTAGTATATGAACCCCGCTTACCTGACTTCTTCGTATTATCAACACCTTGAGCCGGAACTCTAATAGTAACACCACCTAAACAAAAAGAACATATATCCAACATTTAATAACGAATCTAGTAGGCTGCTATTTATTGAGTAATAAATCAAAACAATCCCTTCACAGCTCAATAACTATCCTAACAATTAAACCTGAACAACTCTCTCTTCAAACCATTTGCATTTAAAACCCAAAACAGTGACCACCCTCTATTAACACGAAACCAACTATAATTATTTCCAAAACCAACAACAGCAACTCCAATAATTAATACATAACCTAACCCAAATTTCACTTCCAACCTTCGAATAAAACAATTTCAGTGCACTCATCAATACTCTAATCATTCAACAATTCAAAACTTGCACGACAGTTCAATACAACTAGTTCCAAAACACCCATCATTTTACACCAAAAAGTCTCAAATAATAATTCAAAAACAGTCTCACAAATCATCCAAAATTATACTCCTCAACATCCATAATTCCAACACACTCCACCGCTCGCTCCAACAAATAATACATTAACCCAAAAATAAACTTCACAAAATCTTCTACTGAAAAGAAACTAGTGGTCTGCGCAAAGGGGAATTTATGACTAAGTGTGATGCACGGCCAAACAAAGCAGCGTGTGTGTGTGCGATAGACAAACCGAAGGAAAGAAATAAAATGATTTATGGAATGTGTAACAGCAAGTAAGAATTAAGAGAAACTAAGGATTTAATGGGTGGGCGAAAGTTACCGAAAATAATCTCAAGAACTCAAAGAAGGAATCCCAACCACGGCACACAGACTTTTGGTACCCACAATTATGCTGCAAAGTGACCAAGCCCAAAGAGAAAAACTCACGAACTGCTAGTGAAGACAGAAAAAATAAACAGAGAACGAGAGAGGGGATGATGGCTCACCTTCGACGAACCAGAAAATCGAGAACCACGGAAATGCTGCACAAACCGAATCCCAAAGGAAAAATTTTACGAAGTCATCTAAGAGGCACAAAGAAGCAACGGAAGGGAAGAGAAAAACTCACTACCGTGCAACCAAGCCAGCGGCGAGAGGCTTGAAGATTAACGGGGACAGCAGCACCAACCAAACCAGAATTTTGTGTAGAGAAATAAAAAAAAAAAAAACTGAAATATGATGCGGGAAGGAATTTCTGTGATGGGAACCGTTCAAAACCATACGGCGTGGGGGCGAGGCACGCGAGATGGAGGAGTTTTTGGAAAAGCAGGGCAGCTGGGAAGGAAGAAAAGAAAGAGAAAAGAAGGAAGAAGAAACCGACGAAAAGGAAAGGAAATTCAAATGAGAAGAAAACACTTACCAAAACGATGCCGTCCGATTCCCACAACAAGAACGTGGGCTGGGCTGGCTTCATGCATCCGGTTGCCTTCCAAAAGGGCTGGGTCTGGAGCCCGGTTATTACAATTATTTTGGTTTGTTATGACTACTGGGAGATTTTGGACTCCTTAGTTTATTTTGCTGCAGTAATGACTTTGTAGAGTTTTCAATGTGGTTATTTAGAGTACATGAGATTGAGTTTTGCTAATAAAGTTTTGGAGTTTTATTTTAGTTATGTTGGGAAACATGTTCTTAAGTGACAGGTAGTAATTCTCCAAGCCAATCGGGTTTGGGGCATTACACATCTACCTCAAAGACTCCATCACCGCCGAGGAGAGGGGCTGGAGCAGGCAAGGATACGCCGCCTCGAAGAGGAGGCAAAGGAGACTCAAAAGTGTTGGGAAGAGTATTTTGCTACCCTGGCAAAGGTGGTGGAAGCAGTCTGTCACTCATAGAGGTGCCTGAATCGGCTGCAGTCCTAAAAGGACGCACTGACAACATCATGTTTCGATCTACGAGAAGGTAATGAGGCAGCTATGTCCTAACTCTTGGAGCTGTCGGAGTCCCATAGGCAACTAGAGGGGGGGTCTTGGGCCAAGAGGGTGACAAAATTGGAGGTCAAGCTTGCTGCGGCCAATGTGAAACTTGGCTGATTTACTCTAGAGCTTACAGCAGCCAAGCACCTCCGCAATAAAGCTTGGAGTCACGAATACTCCTGAGGGCTAGAGAAACTAAAGAAGCACTGGATGTCAATCCTCTTTGCTCTCACTCGAGCTTTGGATTCTGCACAGTTTGCCCTGACTAGGGCGGATCATCTCCCTCTTAATTTCTTAGGGCACAGTTTGATGCCTGACGGCTTCCCCGCCTCGCCACCTCGCCAACGGCCTTGAATCCTTTTTTTTCTAGGAATCCTCTACTAGGTGGGACCTCTACTAGGGTTCACACCTAGTATTTGTAAACTTGTTATCAATCAACGAGGTTTCCTCTTGAACTTTCATCTTTCTCCTTTTTGTGTGCTTGGCTGTCTGCCGTCCTTGTTCTTGTGTTCCTATCACCATGGGTCTAGGCATAGCTATTGGGACCAGCGCACGTTGTCCCTGGTCAGCCCGAACCTTACGTGGAACTCTCTTTTGTGACTTAGGCCTAAGTCAACAGTCTCTGGCAAGGAGGGGAGAGTGGGACTCCTAAGAAAGGTGTTCCCCCTTTATGCTACACAAGTGAGGTGTTAGTACGGAGCCTCGGCCTTGGGGGCCATGTAGGATCCGAGATCGACTGCCCTGGCTGGCAAAGGGAGAATGGGACACTTGGGAGATGTGTTCCCCCTTCAACCGTCAAGACACGAGCGTTGAGCATTGACCTCGGGGCTTAGGCGAGATTCGAGATTGACTGCATTGGTGGGGGAGGGGAGAATGGGACACTTGGGAAAGGTTTTCTTCCCATAGGCCGTCAAGGCACGAGTACGAAAAATCAGCCTTGAAGGCTAGGAGGGATCCGAGATCGACCTCACTGGCAAGAGAGGAGAAAGTAGTACACTTGGGAAAGGGGTTCCCCCTTTGTCTGTCGAAGAGCAAGCACGAAGCATCAACCTCTGGGGCTAGGCGGGTGAGGGGAGGTTGGGATACTTGGCAAACGTATTCCCATCTTCGGCCGACCAGGCGTGAGTGCGGAGCTTTAGCCTCGAGGGCCAAACGAGATTCTACATTGACTGCACTGGAGGGCAAGGGATGAGTGGGACACTTGGGAGAGGTCCCTTCGGTCAATCAGGCACGAGTAGGGTTGACTTTTTTCTGTTCCAGTCAATCTATACGGTGTTTTTGGGACTAGACCGGACCAGTTCGATGCACCCTTTTACCACCCTAGACCAAACCATATTTCCTTTTGGACCAGACTAGACCATTAAGTATCGGTCTGACCCAACACCAAATGGGGAAGTTTTTTATTTTTTAGCCCAACTGACATTTCTAGTCAAATTTCGACCCAAATCGTGACATTTTATCCCATTTTATCCAAAAAAAGGTTATCAATCATATTGTTTATGATATATTATTAATTGATAGTATATATTATTAATACTTGCTTACAACTTAGGTATCTTAAAAAAAATATTTAATTACTTTAATTAAAGAGTAATGCTACATACAGTCGTGGAGTGCGCAAGCGCCATACAGTCGCTTTGAAAAAGAATAAGGTCTACGATTAAAAAATTAATTTTTTCATGTGGGTCCCGTATTTATTTACTTTTTTCAAAGCGACTACACGACACTTGCACACTCACGACTGCAAGTATCATTTCTCTTAATTAAATGTAAATAGTAGAGTATGTATGACTGTATGATATATATAACATATAATGACACAAATTATCATATGATTTATGATATATTATTAATTGATTGAATATATCATTGAAAATTTTATATGGCCAATAATAATAACTTAGATGAAAATTACATAATTAACTTATACAATTATTATACCAAATAATATATTATATATAGTGAAAAATATTTTTAAAAAATATAAATTGTTCAGTTGGTTTCTGTTCGGTCTAGTCTAAAAATCACAGACCTTAGGACCAAACCACCCATTCGGTCCCAAAAATGGAGAATCGAAACTGACCAAACTAATTTTTGGTCAAAGCCAGTTGGTTTTTTTTATTCGTACCGAAAATTTTACACCCCTAGGCGTGAGCACGGAGCTTCAACCTCAGTATCCAGGTGGGATTCGGGATCTACCACTCTAGTGGGCGAGTGGAGAGTGGGACACTTGGGAGAGATGTTCCCCCCTTCGCCACTAAGGTGCGAGCATGGAGCATCGACCCTAAGAGCCAGGCAAGATCTGGGATCGATAGCTTTGGTGGGTGAAGGGAGAGTGGGACACTTGCGAGAGGTGTTCCCCCTCCTTCATCAACATGCAGGAATAGAGCACAACGTTGAGGGCCAGGAGGGATCTGAAATCTACCCACTAACTGGAGAGGGAAGAGTGGGACACTTGGGAGAGGTGTTCCCCCCTCCGCCATCAAGGTGCTGGCATAGAGCCTCTGCCTCGGGGGCTAGGCGGAATCCGAGATTGACCGGACTAGTGGGCCAGGGAAGAGTGGCACATTTGGGAGAGATGTTTCCCCTTTTGCCACTGAATTTGTGGGAGTGTCACTGATTCCACATGATCAAAATATCATACAACAAGGATGGTACATAAACTCAATATTGTTTGGTTTTGTATGAATGACTTTTTACATGGGGGTTGGTACACTAAAGGGACAAAAATAAGTACACTACATCCAAATAGCTGTAGGGACGTCCGTGGCTATCTCGCTATGGGCCATTGGGTCTACTTCACCCAACTTCTCGAAGCTTTCACCTGTAGACTACCCCCACACCCTTTTTCTTTTAGGAACGTCATCTTCAGGAGGTAGGTTAAAGTCAACAACTTTAGACTATCCAAGGTTGGTCGGCCGATTATGGCATTGTACGAGGAGTGCACCTTGACCACCAAGAAGTTCTTCATGGTCGTCGCGGAGAGTTTGCCCGACCCCACAGTGATGGTTATCGCTCCCATGGGCTGCATGGCATCGCTAGAGAACCCTCTAAGTGGCATAGGGGAAGGGTGCAACATGTCTTAGCCGATTCCCATCTGGCAAAAGCTTTCCAAAAGAGGATGTGGACTGAGCTGCTGTTGTCCACCAGTATCCTCCAAGTGGTGTAGTTGCCCACTAGCATAGTTACCACCAAGGCGTAGGGATAGATGACTATTTCGCTGTCGACATCATCGAAAGCTATGGTGGAGGTTCTTTGGGCTCGGGCCTGTTTGGACGGCCTATCGACAATGCAAATATCTTCATACCTCACCCTCCTAGCGTAGGCATTCCTTCCTGAAGCCAAAGCTCCTCCCCTGGCATGTCCCCTGTGATGGTATGGATTTCTCTTAACGGTACATTTTTGCTGCATGAGTTTGGGGGGCTTGCTTCCCTTCTTCTGATAGGCCTTCTTTTGGGACTTTTGCTCCGCTGACCCTCTAGTTGCAGTACCCACCTGTCTAGGCTTGTTCACTTGGAGCGGCATTGGGCGGTGGGTGTTGAGCCTCCTCAGGCTCTTCCCTTGGATCTCCTGCTTGATGTCACCATGAATCTCATCTAAGACTTTTTGTCTCAAGTATTGGCAATCTTCAGTTTGATGACCCTCCTCCTCCTGGTAAGGACAATATGGGTGGCCCTTTCAGTCGTGATTGCCCCCTTCCCTCAGCTACTCATTGTCTCATGTTTGCACGCTCATACTTATCTACGCCTTCCTCACGGAGCTCCCGACATTGCCTCTTTTGTCCCCCTGCCCCTTCCTTGTTTGGGGCTTTTTGCCATCACCTCTAGACTATACAACAAGTCTGTGTTGCTAAGTAATTGATCTACAGACGAGGACCCTCCCAATCTATTAGCCATCTCCAAGTACTTGTCTTTGAGGCCTCGTAGCTCGCTGCTCGAGTATCTACGTACCTCGCCAACGGCCTGTGATTCTCCCTCCATTTGCTTAGCTTTACTCAGGCTAGCATCCTCCTTGAGTTTCGTGCTCGTTTTCCTTAGCACTTCGCCCTCTCGCCTCAGAGCCTCAATGTCTGCCATCAGTTTCTTTATTAGTTCCTCCATCTCTGCCATTCTGCCTTCCATGTTTGTGGGTGAGGATTGCTGCTCAAATGTTGGGCGCGAGCATGTGAGGACCAGCATACAAAAGGCACGTTATTGTTGTTAGGCCAAATAAGATTGGATCCTATAGACAACGCTAGCTGTTAGGACATGTTTTGTGTACTACCCATTGAAGGAGTTCTCTTCAACCTGATACCTGTAAGAGGAAGGGAAGGTTGATCGAAGTTGGGATGCCTCCGATGTCGAAGTCAGTCGAAGTCTCAAGGATCCAGAGACTGAGTATCGCTAGCCTGTCTTCAGTAGCTTTTTGCCTTTTTAACTGTTGTCATGGTTCGCTTTTGCATTGTTCCTCGTGAAACCAACTTGTCACGATCATTCCAGCTTTTCATGGTGATGGCGGGATATGACATTTAATGCGACCATCAATAACAGGCATCGGACCCAATTTAATGAGGAGAGGGGACAAGCCGCTGACCAAATCCCCTTCTTATGGTGGACGCCGTCTCCCAATTTCCTCAAATTCCTCTGGTTTACTCTTTTCACAAATCGTGGGTATGATAGTATGGGTGGCCCAATGCGTTAAGATCTCTCTTCCAAATTCCAATAGCAATACACAATATTTACAACGAAGGGTCACTGTTAGAGGTGTAAAAATTAATCGAAAAATCAGCCCGGTTCGAGATCGGTTTCCTTAGTACCAAAACGGGCTGATACCGGTTTGGTTCCGATTTTATGCTTTTTAGGATCAGGCCAGACCGATTCACTATATTATATATTTTAAATTAATTTGTTTAATATTATATACAATATTTTTTTATATTATATATAATTTATATATATAATATATATGATAATATAAGTTTTAATGAAATATATGATAATGTTATTATAATTTATAACATAAAATTTTCATTTTAAACATAAAATATATATATATTAATTACATTTATTTTTAATTAATTAGTATACTAATGTATATAAGTATATCAATTACATTTTATGCCTTAATACTAATACCATTAAAATTGAAAAATCGAACAGAACCAGACTGAAATAGGTAAAATCGGAAGTACTAATTTAGGAGGATAATCGATGCATAATAGGTTTTCGAAAATATAAAATTAATATATACAAATTTGATTCTAAATTTTATCCAAAACTGAAATCGAACCGATTACACATATAGCATTTGATTCTTCGATCTCAAGTGATTGTTTTCTTATACATATAATTTAAATGCAACCTTTTAACAAGGTGATATGACAATGGTTATCTTGATGTGCATGTGGCACCATCATAATTAAGTATCATCTACTTTAAAAACGGACGAAGTTGACCGTACACGTGGAAATATGAGTAACAAGTTTCCTATAACATCTACTTAATTAATTATGCACTTTTAACCGGCTCAAGTAAACCTTTCTTTCTAAGCTTCTCGTTAAAAAGCTAGTTAGTGCTCTTCCTTTTTAGGAAAACAAGATTTTCTAAAGGAATGATATACACAACTAACTTTTTTATAATTATGTTTAAAATTACAATATTTATATAAAATGATATTAATTTTATAAGTTATTTTATAAAAATATTTTTCATTTAAAATATAATTGTATAAATTATTTTAAAAAAATTGTATGTCTATAATTTTTTTAATTAAATGAAATAGTTAATACAACTTAGGGCCGGTTATAATTAATTTATACTATATTTCAAGAGTGTGATAATAAATAATGATATGCTAAACTTGGTTTCTTTGGAGTTTGGAGCATGTAAGAGAGTTTTCCATGCCCACATACCATATACTCTAAAAATAGGAAACATAAATAATGGATGTTTGCAGCCGACAAAAGATAAGACTCTCATGGGTAACATATGGTCTTCATTAGCCGATCATCTTATAAATATTTATCAAAAGTAATCTTATACACCACATTCTCATCCTATTTTAATCATACTAAATAGCATGTGGCACATTTATCTGGTTGTGTACTTGGATGTTAGACCGATGAATCAATAGAGGGACGTACATGTGATGATTTGGAGAAAAGATGGGGAGTTTTTATTTTTTTAAAAAATAGAAAAATTAAAATAAGGAAAATTCTTATTGCAGTTTCCATTTGGGGACTGCGTTGTAAGCTTAATGAATGAAACACTGCGTTTCATTAGAGGCAAAGTGAAATCTGCAACAAACAAGCCCCCTCCCAGCTGGCTCATATATATTCGATCGCACTGGATCTCCCCTATATAGTTGTTGCCTTCTCTTCCCATCAAGCGAAACCCAAGCATTGCTTCTAGCATCCTCTGCTATCTGCCATATATGACAATAAAGTAGCGAGAACCATGATCATTAAGCAAACTTTACCAGTGACATAAAAGATGGAACAACAGTTCTTGTATCATACTTGAAGCAACTTCATGTGATGACAGAATGGTTTTAGACTCAAAATAAAGTAGAAAGAGAGAAAATTTGGCATGAAAATAAAGTACTTTCCTAGATACTTCTTTGAAGAACTAAAAGGCATTCAAAAGATGACATCCAACTACTTCACTGATAGGAATACAAGTATGACAGAAGTCAATAATGTGAATATGAGTAGCAAAACTGAGAATGCTTTGGATATGAGTCTTGATCAATACTCGAGAATTTATATTGGGCCGTGCTGACGTGAGTGTTGTATGCCCGAGAATTTTCCAAGCAATTTCAATTAAGCAGTTGATGTTTTAATGCAAATTTTTAGCAGAAGTTTTCTACAATCTTCTTTTTTTGTTTTGTTGTTTTTTGTTTTTTATCAATGACAAGTTTACGAACTTAACCTATAAGCTCTTCGGCCAAATTCGAAAATATTGTGTAGATAACAGATGATTTATCAACAATTCAGTAAGCTGTGAACATATACTAGTGTGTAAGCACGAACTAGTAATCAAGTACAGAATAAAACATGTTATCAAAAATATCAGAGTGATAGTTCAGAAATATTCATATTCAAAAATACTTTAGCATAACATAATTGAACATTATTATAATAGAACGAAGGCATCATATCATAATAGAGACCTGTTGTGAAATGTTATGCAAAATACACACACCAACGATGGCAAATAAAGTAAAAACAACACAATCAAGAACACGACACACAATATACATGATTCAGCAAATTGCCTACGTCCATATGAGCTGCAGAAATCTTATTAACTAGAGGAGATTACTATCACTCAATCTCAACTCATACTCGAGCGGCGTGTCAAGCGTGCCTCGAGCGAACATCCAAATGAACATTGGCTCAAGCAGAGTGTTGAGCGAGGGTAGAGTGAACACTAGGGTTTGTGTCTCACTCTAGCGGAGTGTCGTGCAGGACTCTCGGACTTGAGCTACGCTTGTGCGGTGTGTAGTGCGACGTCGAGCGAACCTTGGCTCGAGCCAACTTTCAGCAAACACTTTTTCAGCTCCAAAACCAGCCTCCACAAATACCCCAACAATCTCCCACTTGGAGACTGGGTCTCCACATGCCAGCCACTGTTCCCAGCCAAGTCCTATCATCTCTGTAGCTCACTGCTCCCGTCTTCAAGCTAGAAGACGCACTGAAGTCAAGCCAGACTTCAGTCTTCCACATACATTGCCCTTAGTCGGCACATCCACAGGGCAATTCACAACTCCCACTGCACCAAGAGTATCTGGTCTCGAACCGATCTTGACAACCTTAGCCAACTTTACCAGTCTTTCATGCAGAACGGCAAAGATGACTCCCTTTGGTTTCCTCACATGTTTCGCACGATCAAGCCTGCCTTTTTGCACTATTGTATTTTCCTGCACTTCACTAGACCCTGATGTTAAATACAAAGAGTTAGATCTCTTGCCATGCGCTAAGACCAGCGCACCTTTAGTGATCTTCCAAGCTCCACCAGAGAACGCTAGTGCAAAACTGCTGTCATCAAGCTGTCCCACAGAGATTAGATTTTTCTTCAGATTTTGAACATGTCTTGTGACGCCAGCAGATTCCGCTTGGGATCGAACGGACATCTGAAGTGTCGGGACATGCAACACAAGGTTACCTGTCCCCGTTCATGACATATAAGATGCAATGTTCCTAACATGCATCTAGCATTATGCAATATTCGCAGTGGATAATTTTTTTTTTTTTTAAAAGCAATACTATGCACCAAACTTATGATATCCCAAATACTTACAACATACTTCATACATAAAGACATACTAAATAACTGAGATCACAACACTAGTCCAAAATGGTTGTGAACAAAAGAGTGCTGGAGATTGAACTCCACAAAATACAATTAGTAACCTATGGCAACTACATCTAAGTCACACCATCGCTTAGTCGACCGTTTCCAGTTGGTCGTTTTCTGGCTTTCCTTTCGATCCTGTAACAAAATCTACCATTCGGGGGGAATGGTAGTTGGGACTACCACAGTGAGATTTGATTACAAATCTCAGCAAGTTAACAAAAACTTCACATAGGTTAATGATGCATGCATGACAATAAATACATGAATGCACAATCAAGTCAATAGTAAACATAACATAACTTGACATAACATGGCATGAAATAATAAGCATAACATGACTTGACATAACATGGCATGGTATAATAAGCATAACGTGACTTGACATAACATGGCATGAGCTGACATAACTTGAACTGGAACTGAAACTTAGCTTGACGTGACATAAACGTGAAACTTGACATGAACGTAAACTTGAACATAACATAACGTGAAACATGACTTGAACGTGAAATACATGAACTTGGAATCTTTCTCAGTAGACTTAATTAAGTGACCATATGGGTGCTACACAGGTCCCCTTGAGCCGTGTGTCCCTGCCGATTACCGCATCACAACACAGGTGTCTATACCAGCTGTGAGTGCGTTAATACGTACTCCACAGTTGTTGTGGCCCCACGTATCCTACGTGTCACAATTGCTGTGTCTCACGTAGTGTATGCTCCACAGTTGTTGTGGCCCCATACTTCATGCTCCACAGTTGTTGTGGCCCCATGAATTATTTGTGCCACACTTGCTGTGGACACACGTAACATAATGTGTGGCACCATCGGCGTTAGTGCCTGGCGCGCTCCGGTGACCAGCTAATTAGGCCCCA
The DNA here is from genome assembly GCF_001411555.2 of Juglans regia. Classification (NCBI taxonomy): domain Eukaryota; kingdom Viridiplantae; phylum Streptophyta; class Magnoliopsida; order Fagales; family Juglandaceae; genus Juglans; species Juglans regia. The sequence goes on along the minus strand of NC_049911.1, from coordinate 16,111,467 downwards.
TTCGCAACCTGTTGACTGTACTTCGTCAACCCAGGGAATTTCACACCTATTTAGACACTCCAGCGTGAACAAAGGAGTTTCACTAGGATATTACCCCATCCTAGCGCTTAGGGTCGTGATTGACATGAATAACTTAACAAGATTGTTCTCGAGATACACAAACTGTATTCGAGACGGGATGACATGGATACGAAAAGACAGAAGTCCTGACGTAGCGTAACGTGACGTGAACATAAGATGACAGACATGACATAGTTGGGACATAAATGTAACAGAGTACATTTCATAACATGGCATACATGTAACATGCAACATTTCATAACATGGCATACCATATAACAGACAACATTTCTTAACATGGTGTAGCATGTGACAGTGAATATTACGTGACATGAAATACATGTAACAGATGGCATACTTAACTTAACATGACATACTTGCAACGTATAGGAATACGTGACAAAATATCATGTGTAACAGATGAATAATTGATGACAGAATAAATTCTGTGTAACAGATAAATATGTAATAACTTGGCATGGCACATATGATAACATGCATACATACAATTTAGTTCCCTTACTTATCACTCATACACATTAAACTGATAGTAAGTTAAAAGCTAACTTACTTCAATCGTCTCGTTCTACTATAATAAAGCGCGAAACACGAGGAACTGTAAAAGGTTATTCTAAAAGTTAGAAATTAATTACTAACAATTAGAAATGTGAAAAGAGATAACTTAGAGTAAAATTACCAATTTACCCTTTACATGTTGGCAAATGACGATTTTACCCCTAACTTAAGGATTTAATATCCTAATTCCAAAAATTACCAAAATTTACATTCCTCATGCAAATTTTGTCCCAAACTCAAATATCAACTCAGAAAAATTTAAGACCAATCACAACTATGAAAAACTTACTATGGCCGAAACCTACATAGGCCATTTGTCTTATTTTGGTTGCAATTCTATCAAGTTCCAAAACTCATGAATAAACCAAAATCTTGTAACAAAGATCTTCCTATCCTAAGTTTAAAAAACCACCCTTAAAAATATCCATTAAGAAAAACTAATTATCAACACCAAACTTTTTGTAAAAAGACCCAAACGTTTTAACAAAAAGTAAACCTTAAATCATAAGTTTTGACCTTAATAAAAACATCTCCAAGAATTCCAAAAAAATCAAATCTTACTTCTAACATATTCATAACATCATCCTAAGATCAAACATGCTTTAAATCATCAAACAAAACTCACCAAAAATCACAAAACAACACTTGGAGTTTTTGGTTTTAAACTTAGTCCAAAACAGAAACTGTTTTTCCCAACTAACTATGATCAATCTCTTGATCCATGGCTTAAAGACATGTGATCTTCAAACTAACACATCACATGGTTTAAAAATGTGTCCTAAAGAAGATCCAACCATCAAACTTAAAATCACATGGCTAAAATTTAATAAAACATGGATCTAACTCAAAAACATCAAAGTTTAGGCCTAACCGAAATCCTCTTGCATAGAAAATCATATCTTTAAAAATAATACTAGATATCTTCGAAATAACATCCTAACATGTATATAAGAGGCTTAGGATCATCATATAAAAATATCAAAGCCTTTGGAATAAGATTAAACCACGAAATATTCAAACTTTCACAAAACAGAAACTGTTTTTCCACTTCCAGTTTTCAAGTTTCTAACTCTAAGAAAATCTATCATCAAAAGCTTTATTCAAGTAAAAAACCTCAATGAAAATTCATAAACACATGTTAACAACACTCCATAAAATTTTCGGACCAAGATATGTCCATTAGCTTGGTCAAAACTTCCAAAACATAACATACTCTCCAGTTTCACGCCCAGAATGACCTTTCCATGGTTAAAAATACTTTTGACCGATCAAATGAGCATGGAATGAGACTAATAAGATATCCACGGAAACTAGAATCAAAGACAAACAACTTATATGAAGGAGTAATCATGAGATAATACCTACAAGGGATCACAAATAGCCACGCAAAAATACCCAGAAATCTGCCCGAGAGAGCTCTTTTGGGTTTCTCTCTAAGAACGGGGGAAAGAAGTGATAAAATGGAGATAAGTGTGTCTTGCACGACTTTAGACTTCTGGAGGGGGAAGTTATGGGCTTGAATGACCCTTGATTGGAGGTGGCTATGTGACATAAAGTGGAGAATAGAGAGGGGCAGAGACTGCCTGCAGCAGCTGTGAAAGATGGAAGTTGATGGAGTGGATTTCTCCTTCACATCAAGGCACTATTGGGTGCAGCCAATGGCAGTGGATGGTCTGCCATGTGGGGGAGGAAACTTCTCCAAGAAGCTTTGCCAAGGTGGCCAATTTCGTGGGCCTTGGTGGGCCCCATCAAGTGGGCTTCAATTTGGGGTTTAAAGGGGGTTTGGTTAGGGTTTGAGATGCTATCAAGCCCAAAATCAATTTTTCTTGGCCCAATCAAATTCCCAAGGTTTAAAAGGTTGAATAATGATGTCCTAACAAGGATTTGATTAATTAATAGCATGTGGAAGTGATTTAATCAAGTGATTAAACACAATGCTAGAAATCGGATTAAAAAGGGTTTGGAGGCCAACTTTAGGGTTTGGGAAAACCATTTAGGGTTTTGGTTTCAACCAAGTTTTTGGGGTTTCAATTGGATTCCAACCATTTAGGGTTTTGCTAGGGTTGAAACCCTCTTTGGTCTGGCACAATTTGGTTGAACAGATGAAACACAGCTTTGCTTAGGTGGCATAATCTCACACCTTGATTCCTTCACAAATCTATCTAATGGATCTTCTTTGTACCAAGTGTCTAATACCATTTACTATGTGTGGCTAAGATCTTGCCAAGTGTCCAAATAAAACTTCTCTAACCTAATTTGGACATTTCACACTGTGATTTTGAAAACACTGCAATGGGTGCGCTTATCGAGGTTACTATTCACTCTAAAAAGAAACATAATAAACTTAGGACTAAAAATTTCTAAATATTCATATTAACCTATAGTGAAAATCGTTCACCGAAATTCAACCCCGAAGTGCTCCTAAAAAAATAATTTCACAATTTCCAACAGACATTTCGTCCGAAATTATGAAAATAGGCTATTGCGCCATAAAATCCTAAATAATGCACTGAGTCTAATGGCGCAAACCATAACTCATTCTGACACTTCTAACTATCTCAAATAATTAAACCCATAAATCTAGCACCATAGAGAGTGATAACACTGATCATGATGACAGACTAAAACCTAAGCGATTGGTCGATTCGTAAAAACTTATGGGTTTTCACGAGATTCCTAAAGTCAATAGAAATTCCACCAATGAATTTCTAGTGGGCTATTACATGTCTAACTTGCTGTAAAGTCCACACGCTCCTGTTCGGAAGTGTGATATGCACATCACCCACTCCCACTAGATCAATGCCTCTCTATTAGACTCGTACATCTTCCCAAAATCATCAGAAACATAATTCTACATGATTTCTTGATGTGAGGTGCTATGGAACAAAGACCTTGAATCCAACACCCAATCATCAATCAGACTGTGCACTGCAAGAAGTAAGGCATCATGAATTTCTTTTGCCACTACGTTCACAGCATCATCCTCAGCACTTTCTTGATTCCTGCAGTTTCTCTTGATGTGGCCCGACTTGTCACAACTCCAGCATGTGATATGCTGCCCAAATCTCATCTTGCTCTTCCTCTACTCTTGGAGCTTGACCTGTCATGTGCTCTGCCCCTATTGTCAACAATCAGGGTAGATCTAGAACTCAATGACTCACCCGAGTCTCTCTTACGTACCCCTTCAACAAGTACCATGTCACGTATGACATCATAGTTCTGTTTTGACTTGCTGGCTGAACTACTCACAACCATCCTCATGGCCTCCCAACTATTTTGTAGCAATGCCAACAGAATCAATACTCTGATCTTATCATCAAACTCAATCTCTACAAAAGACGGCTTTTCATACATAATTGACAAAGTCGCCATGAGATCCACCGTGGTTCTCTCCATACTGACATTGTGTGCTACTATTTTGGACAACGTTAGTCGAACAAGGACTAGAACCTGTCAATCTAACAGGGTCCACTCAACATCATCCATGCTCTCCGGCTTCTTTCCCAACAGTGGAAGGTAAAGCCTCTTCCCATAGAGATGATCCTCAATCTGCATCTTCTAGTATCCAAAATCAGTACCGTCGAACTTCTCGATCCAGGGTTCGTTCACTTTATCTCTAGCCATCATTCTCCTTCGGATCCTACCTTGGCTCTTGATACTAGTTGTTGTGAAATGTTATGCAAAACACACACACCAACGATGGCAAATAAAGTAATAGCAACACAATCAAGAACACGACACACAATATACGTGGTTCGGCAAATTGCCTACGTCCACTGGAGTTGCAGAAATCTTATTAACCATAGGAGATTACAATCACTCAATCTCAACTCACACTCTCTAGGACTTTTTGTTCTCTCACACAAAATATGCTTAAGGCCGTCCAACACAAGTCTAATATGACATATATATAGTGTGTCGAGCGCGTACTTCGCTCGAGCATCGTGTCAAGCAGCATGTCGAGCGCGCCTCGAGCGAACAGCCAAATGAACATTGGCTCAAGCGGAATGTTGAGCGATGGTCGAGCGAACGCTAGGTTTTGTGTCTTGCTCGAGCGAAGTGTCAAGCGAGATTCTCAGACTTGAGCTTCGCTCGAGCGGTAGGTTGAGCGAACCTTGGCTCGAGCTAACTGTCGAGTCAACTTTTAGCAAACACTTTTTCAGCTCCAAAACCAGTCTCCACATATACCCCAACAAGACCATGTTTAACCCCTGTGGTAGAGTTGTGCTATCCTTAGTGGCCAAACCGGATGGAAACAGAAGTGAATCTTCCCCTTATCATTCTTGGAGCTCCAAGTGTGCACACAAGAAAAACCACATAGTAAAATCACTTTATTTCCAAAATGTGTGTACTTAGAAATAGAAATGTTTGTACCAACACAATAACATAATTGGAAATATCGGATTAGAACCAAAAACATAATCAGAATATCGTGACAGAAATTTTTCATATGTGACGATTCATATGAGACTCAAAGTGCTAAGAAAATATAGATCACACAATCATATACAAAACTTCACAAATTTCATATTTGCTCTTTTTGCACAGTTGAGAAATAAAATGTCAAAAATTTACTGATGTCTACACCAATCATGATAAAAATATCTTTCATTTTTCTTATTCAGAAACAATGAATAATGCAGAACAAAAGGACCAATATTCCATAACAAAAACATGCACGTTTGTCATTAAATCAACATCGGTCCATTATTTTTATGCAAAATCTAGTATAGGAACACCGCTTACCTAGACTATTTTTTTTACTGCTCTGAATTTCTTCAAAACTGTGCCAAAGAAATATCACTCGTGTCTCACAAAGAAGCATGTTGCTTACATCAATTTCCAAACGTACATAAATTACTACATAAGCAATTCTTGCAATTCAAATCTGAAATACTAGTGACCTATTTTTTCTTACTTTAAAACTATCATACACATAAGTTCACATTAACTATAAAATTTCATCGTTCCCCAAATTATTAACATCCACATAGTTTTTCCTAAAATTACACAATTAAACCCTAAACGAAAATCACGTGCTGCTCTGCTGCCTCCTTCCTTTTACTCGACGATGAAAAAAGGTCTAATGATGACAGCCACTGAAAGTAACGGGCATTAAAGTTTCTATCCTTTAACGTGGTTGTGAACAACTTGAACTTAAAAAGTCTTTAGAAGGGAACAAAATTTTACAATTAAATTAACACTTTGGGTATGTTTTTTGTTTATGCGCATCGGGTGTCGGCCGAGAATATCCGAAGATGTACAAGCTTTCGATAAGAGAAAAACTATCTAATTTGATGATCTCTAAAAAATATTATTTGTACTTAATGAAATTAGAACCTTAAAATTTAGAGAAAGTATATCACCAAAACTAAGATCTTTTATCATTTGAACCAAACCTCTAAGAATTAATGGTGGTACAAGACGTGCAAAGAATATCTTCCTGCACAAGACGTGCAAGTTTTACATTAGGATTTTATTTAGTTATTTTATTTAAGGACACATGTATTAACTAATCGACTTACAAGGACTTTGACTTGCTACAACACAAAAGCCATTTTCGAAGTTTGAAAAATGGGTCACACTTTAATAGAGCCATTAATATTTATGGTTTCATTTCTAGAAAGACCAGACCTAAAACTGACAACATCAAGAATCCAACAAGATCCAATTTGAAATCTAGCCAGAGTGGCTAAAACGGAATTTATGTATGAAAAAAAAAAAAAGGTGACGCAATCTCTTTTTCCCATGGGCACCACTAGATAAGCATATTTCATTTGACCCCTAGCAAAAGATTTGCCTAAAAGATTTGAAAACCCAAAACACTTAGCAGCGCCAATTATAAAATATCTCTCTCTCCGTAACAATTCCTTGTGAAATGTAAATTAATTTTTGTAATGAAAAAAGAGAGAAAAGATAGAAATAAGAATCTTTCGTTTTCTTTCTGGATGATTTTTGCAGAGCATCACTGTTCATTACATGTAGCTGGCATATTCTAACGGTATTGTTCCTATCACGGGCCAAGACCATTAATGTCACTACAAGAAAAATGTATTTTTACGGCAGCCTAAAGTCGCCTCAACAAGCACGAAAATCGTCGCTGATTCAGTTTTACCGCAACATATCGCTCGCAGGGAGTCTGCCGCGATTACAGCCTCACATATACGCTCTCTGTCGCCGCTTGCGTTCTTCGCAAACAACAGAGGCAAATAACGTCGATTTCGACGCCGGCAAAACCAGACAAATTTGCCGCTGCAAATCCCATGCCTAGAACTGAAAATCTCGTCGCAAGAACAGTAAAGCTACCTGCGGGATTGGGTCGTCGCACAGCTGGATCTGTATCGCTGGGTATGGTAGCTGCGATTTTTCAGATGCCGGTAAAAGCATCGGCCACTACCGTCGATTTCGACGCCGGGAACAGAAAAGAAAAACTCATCGACCGATTTCGTCGATCTCGTTCCGCCGAGTCCATCTGCAAATAGCCGCCGAGTTCTCGTCGCAACCTACACTTTGGGTTGCTGCGGGTTTGGTGTGTCGCATAGCTAAATTTACATTGTGAGAATTTCCCTGCGACCTTCAGATGGTAGGGAAAAAATTTTCCCGGGGCTGCAAAAACCCATTTATGGCGTGGACGACTTCGCCCCCAATTACAAATTCACAATGTTTTTCGGTGCAATAGGGGAAATATCTTCCGGCGGATTAGACGACAGAAATACAAAATTACCAACTGGTGCAGTGCTTCTGGGCAGTAAAATTGGGGGTTGGTGCCCAAAATTGGGGGTTGGTGCCCAATTTTTTCCCTAGCAAATTGGTCCCATATATTTAGACACACTCCAATCGACCCTGAATTTTCTCAAGTTTCAGCACTCTCCAAGTTGTCTCCATAAATTTTCAAGGTTTGACACTTAACAATTTCTGTAGTTCCCTTTTTCTCACTTCTATATCTCCATTGGATTTGTACATGATAGGATTTTCACATAATCTATATCTTATTAATTTGGTCTAGCAAATTATATATATAAACCAATCATGTTGGACTGCAAATTTCGTCTAGCAAATTTGGTCCAGCAAGAATTATATATATATAATTCTATATAATTCTTGCTGGACTGCATGGTTGTTATATATATATATATATATATATATATATATAAACCAATCATATATTGGATGCATATATCAGCATTCTACTAATTATTACCATTCTACCAATGATAGATAGAGCCTGATGCCATTGAAGACTTTACATAGTACTATATATAAACTGAATGAACCATGTACATGCTATATAAACCATGGATTTGCCAAATTCATTCACGTTCATTCACTAATTTAGAACTACCACAATGCTAAATACTTTAAGTTTCAACATGCCAGTAGTACTCAAATTCCCTACACGTACATACATGCTAAGAGGAATCTTTAGGAACTAGGAGTTGTTGGGGTCTTGGCTAGAGCACAACCAAATCAGCACTGCCCTTGGAAGGTGAATTGACCTGTTGCAATGGCATAAAGTTAGACCATAGCATACATTCATGCATAACCATTTTAGGAAATAAGTTCTTCAAATCATAGCAAACCCATTAAAGTATTGTCCTAAAAAATTAATAGCTAACAATCAAACAACTTACCTCTCCAACAACCCTCTCCAACATGAGAATTAAGGATTTATGCCAAAAACTGTCTAGCTGAGTAAGATTTATTCTTTAGATTGAAATACTTTTTGCAACCAGATCAGGCCTACCCTCACACAAACCTCACACAACTTCCAGAGTATATAATTCATTAGTTCTAAGCAAAATACACACATTCATTGAAACTATCCCAGCTCTCTTTTGCATGTATTTTAATCATCAACTAGTATTAAGAGAACTTTCTGAAAATGGAAATACATTGATTTTTTGTCACAATCAGCAGTTATAACATGTTAATGATTACCTATCAGCAGTATTGATGAGTTAACTCATCAAGAAAAAGGAATTACCTATTTTTCGACGGCCCTCTCCAGCAAGAGCATACTTCCACGGCTGTGCTGAACAAAATCATTACTTTCAAGTCATCTCCCCATTACACCTTCATCAAAAGTGTACCAAAAGTGTACGTCAAAATACAAAATGAAATACTACTGACATTAGTGCGGCTAAGGATTTGCATTTAGAGTCTCTCTTTGAGACTCTAATTATGTTTCGAATTCAGACATTCGAATGTTTACACGTTGCTCATACTCTTCCATATGGTTCCTCATAGCCGCAAAACCACCTTCAATTTCGATAACTCGATTTTGGTAATACTCTGCATTTTTTCTATTCTGTTGATTTTCCTCGGCAAGGCGTTCATACTCCTCATTGGGCACTCCATTTTCTGTAGATTTCTCGGGCAGTACTGAGTGGCCCAGTCCTCTAGAATAACCAGACCTATGTCCTAAAACCTCCCTAAATATCACTGCCGCTGCTTCATCAGTGCGACACTCTACCTCTTTGGCATTCATCATTGATACCATTTTATTCTGAAAATGAATAACTTTCATCATTAGCATGTAACAACTTCTGATCAGCTTACCTTTTAAGTGTGGGATTTATTATGTTCTAACTTTCACCCCTTCATCCTCAATTAATGCCATGTTTACCAATTCAACTCACCAATTTCAATTATTATTATGCAATGTATAATATTCAGTCTTGTAAAAATGATACATGTAACCAAATTTTCAATACTTTATTTAGCATATAAGGGCGTTGATTTCTTAACCAAGACTTTGAGACGGTTGGACAATAGGTGTAGGCATACACTAAACAATACACAATAACACAAGTGCCAACTATTTATGCATAAACAAGGTAGTGCTCACATAATTCTCTTCTGTGGTTGGTGTGATGAATCTGCCCTTTTTAATCGACCAATGCGCATCTTTGTAAAAATCTATCAGGTTCCTGTCCTTCTACATATTCATAGATAGGCAAAAAAAATCTGATTGTCACATCCCATTTCATACAATATGCTCATTTCCTTAACAAAAAAAATCTGGATATGTAAACAATGCCAATACCTTCCTTTCCATTAGTACAACAAACGACGTCCTTCCACTTGTGTGGTTCACCTTTTGTTTATGCCTATTTTCTTTATTTTGACTAGACATTTTCTGCCAAAAAAACACATTTTCAGAGTGTAAATTGTTCATCATTTCTCTGTTTTAACTGTCTTATACAAAATATTTTTTTTTAAACTTAGCATAAAATAGCTGAAAAATCATAAAGGCATCTATCCCAAATGCTCTTCCATTAGAAGGCATTGTTATCATGAGGGATGAGGGCATTATGGCAGGGGCCCAAAGAAGTTCATCTTCACCTCTTCTTCCCAATCCAGTGGAATACAACCCAGTAAAGAATGTAGTGAAGGCATCTATCCTTCTAACATTTTCCATTGTATCAAAGGAAGACAAAACAAAATTGGAAAAATAAAGGAAACTAATCATGTGTCCATAGGGCAAACAATCAACTGGAACTGATTACCTGATTTAAGACATCATAATTGTAGACTTCTTGAAGGAAGAATTTCTACAAATCTTTGAACACTCAAATAAGAGCCTTAAGAGGAAGCAGTACCTGATTTTGGTCTTCTAAATTATAGTAGTTTTTATTTCTAGAGTCAAATTTTTTATAAACAAAGTTTATCCAGAAAACATCAAGCTTGCAACCAAGATAAATTAGTATACAGGAGAGAATCATGTCGGGGAAAAAAAAAATTTGGGCAGATATACAACATCCATTGCCATAGCTCTATGTGGACATCATCTTATCCTAAAGCAGGTGTTCCCATTTGTTAAATTAAAAGACTTTTTACTGCTTGACATATGAATCCTACAATAACTAAATTAATAATGCTTACCTTGAATTCATCACTCACCCACCGTCTACATAACCATTCCCAAACAGGTTGTTCTACCCACGAACGTCCATTAACTACTGCCTCCTCATGTGTTTCATATGACAAGTATTTTCGGTGCAGCGTGTAATGAAACGCATTGTATGCACGAGATAGCTGAGTTGTGACTGTCCGACGATGATTTTGCTTGGTCCAGTCGAACACAAAGTCAGCCTACGAATGTCATTGTGTTAAAAGCCCGTGTACCATATTTAAATTTACTAATATTGTTTTAAAAATCCATTACAAAGCCTGTTAAAGGTAACTTTGAGTTAAAAATCCATTACACATACAAAAGAGGATTTTAGTTAAAAACCCATTACAGATACAACATGCAAATTTGTTGATATAAACCTGAATACTAGAGATATTTAGATAATCTCCAATAAAAGTTCAACACTGCAGTTCATTTAATTATTGAAGATAAAAAATCATACTCGAACACGATCAATAAGTTCATCTTTATCCTTGACATCGACGACACTCCAACTAACATGCCTCATTTCTGCATAGTGTTTGACGATCCACGTCACTCTCGTTGTGTAAACTGTTGTGTTGTTGCATGATGGGCCTATCTTGCCATCTTTGATCTCTAATGGTATCTTCCCATACTTTTGCAACCTCTCAAATTCCGTCCCTTTGGCTACACCTCTACCACGTTTTCTAATGCTGGGTACTATATCAATAGCAAAAATTTTCAGTCAATGCAGTACATTAATCACATTTCTTTCATATTTATGTTTTTTTATCAAAATGTTAAAAAGCTGTAGGAAAGCAGTGTACTTACCCTCAGATACTGTGTTCACCTCTGCAGAAGTTGTCTCAAAAAATGTTTCACATACAACATCTGGAGGTTGAGTGGAGTCATCAGATTCCACCTCCCTTTCATCTCTCAAAGTCCAGCATGCAGCTTCTGATTCTAGGTGTTGTCCGATAGGAGGCAACACTCGTGGCCCTAGTCCAGCTCGTCCTCTGCCTCTCCCTCTTTTTGACTGAACCATTTCAATAACAGACCAATCTCCAAACAGTTTCCCCTAGCAAGAAAGTTAAACTCAGAAATCCCTACTACTGCTTATGGAGACCTACAAAAGGATTGTGCTGGAAAGAGACCTACCAATTGTTCTCCCTTGAAAGAGGAAGCTTGACTTCTCAATGCCTTTGCTAAGTATAACAGAGTGGGAAAAGCCAAAGAAAACTAGCTTTAGTTAAGTCCCAGGAAAACGTGTGGCTTCAGCAATGTGTTTCTAGCTCTATTGAACTACGTACGTATAGTGTGATAGATATTTTCATATTTCTGTCCTTGGTAATGACAATTTGGTTTGGCGCTTATATTTTTTTCTTCTCCCGCGCAGGTACAGCTTCTGTCTGGCAAAACCCATGCCTTTGGGGTGATGGTGGGAAAGTGCAGATCAGATTTGACTCCCTGAAACTCAGGCCATCAACATCAACCATGAGTTGTACCCGTGCCAAGAGATTATATTTGGATGTCTGAATATTACTATATTGGTGTCATATATAGTATTTAGTGGGCACATATTAAGCTGAAAACGTTGAAATTCTTCATTATTGTCTTTGATCAGATTTTTCATTGATTTTTTCCCATAGCCTTGTTCAGCTACAAGTGGCACATATGTATACCAATATATGCCAGGTGTTTTTTATCTAGACATTAGACCATTAAATGCAATATATGCCAGGTGTTCCCATACGCTCAAAACTATTACTCATATTTTCCTGTGTATTTTGTGGACAACATGAATTAATGAAGACCATCTTCAATGGTTTAGTCAAAGTTAAAAGACAATTTTGATGAATGTAAGATGAAATTTTTTTATAGAATTGTTATTTTTTCATTATATAACAATAAAATAAAGTAAAATGAATTTGACTTTGGTTATAAAACTCATCACTCCACATTGGTGTGCACTATTTATTCATTATATAGTAATGAGTAATTAATAATTTAATTAAATAAATAATTTTTTGTATAAATTAATTTATTTTATTTTTTCATATCTTACTATTCTACCTATTATGTTTATGAGTAATCATATTAGCAAACAATGATTACCATTCAACATGTGCATAATCAAGTTATGCATTAGTGTGGGAACCTAATTAACAAAAATAGAACCAAAAAAATAGAAAAAACCTCACTCACTTGCAGCACACTTGGCAATTTTTTTTTATGAATAAACCTCACTCAATTTATTGCATAAGAGAGGAACAGCAAGTGTGCTGCCAAGTACGTTGGGAGTATACATAGAAGAGCACCTAGTTAAGGGAAAAGAGAACAAGGATATAGAAAATTACAAATGAAGAAAAGCTAGTTTAGTTGTGGATGCTGTTGTATTATCCTGTAGTCTTTGAAGTTGCAGGCCCCTTTTTATTCTATACACACTAGTGCCATCCTCAATATGAATGCACACTACTATTGGATGCATATAAAAAATGGATGCATTTTGGATTTTTATTCACAGAATTCAAGTAATTAATCTACTCCATAGCATTAATAAATTAATGTGGCATTAATAATACAAATATACACATCAAAATAGGCAAGCAAACCCTGTTGTGGCATTAATAAATTAATGTGGCATGAACAAGTGCTCGACAGAATCACTCCTTTAATCCCACCACATATACAAAATGAATTCCACAAAAAGTAAACATCGCCAATATTACTAAGTGGCCACCGAAACAAGCAACAGGGTTGTTATTGATGTCGTTTATCGTTGAGCTTCTGTTAAAGGCCTTCACGTCATCTGCTACATCATTGGGGCTGAATTGAATGCAGACTATCTGCACTTTGGCTTGATGTCAATTAATCTAACAACTTTCTAGCTCTACTCTGAAACACATTAAGCAAAATATTAAGCAAAATAGTTTAATTAATAGCTACTGGAACACATATATAATTAATAGCTACTGGAACACATTTTTATAATTAATATGTGTTCTAGTCAAGTATAATTAATAGCTACAGGAACACAAAATGCATTGATACTTTGCTTATATCAACAAATGTCAATGGGGCTAATTATTAGATCAATCCTAGTTAGAGTTTTAGTCAAATACTGAAAAATGAATCACCATATGCCCATGCATCAGCAACACCCAAAAACTGAAATTAAGAATAACTTGGAGGTCTGCAACCACATTTGCACATCCTCTTGTCCTTCTAAACATTCTAACAAACCAACCATATTAAATTACAATGCAATAAAAGAAGGAATGAAGTCATGAGAGTCTATTTGAGATGCCACAGATATACCCAAATTGTGTTACTAAAAAACTTAAGTAAAAGAAATTATTCATACTGCTATCACACACTGGTAGAAAATTGTAGGAAAATAACTTGGATCAATAAGAAGTTTTACCTCTGCAGAAATACTATAGAAGCATGCATAAATATAATGGTAGCTTTTTAACACTCTGGTATTTTTTTCAGATCTCTAAAACTCAAATATGCATCAACAGCCTAACGTTTCAAATAACCTAAGGGTATTTACACTAACCTATGCAATCCCCAAAAGTCACAAAGGCTTTAACACGTAAGGGTAATACCAGTTGCCCATAAATGCACGAGTGCACCAAGAAACATTGTGTGGTATCTCAGTTGTAAGCATCTAGACATAAATCATATTATACTTGCATTAATCACAAAAGATTAAACCTTGTACATCATGAAGGAGCCAAGAGATATACCAGTTGTCCTCGATATCTATTTCGAACATCACAGCTAGCCTCATGCCATCAGCAAGTTAATTTTCAGATTCTGCAAATTACATAGTCCAGATTTATTGGTGTCAGCTACTGCATATTTGCACAAAAAATGAGATGCAAAATTATTTGGTTAACTAAGAAATTAAAGAGGTTCATCTATAAAGAAACAGTAGCATGTTAATTCAATGTGTTAAATTGTAAAATAATAACAACAGTTCTAGCATCAATGCACACCATCGTCAGACAAACTCCCACTGTCCGACAGAAGGTCTTCACTGCTATGGGTTTGGTTATCATCATTTTCATCCTCTTCATCATCAATGAACTCTTCATCATCAGGAAGGGGTATTGCATCTTGTAATGGTGTCAAGTCAGGAACATGGCTTGGTTCTACGTCAGATCTATGCAAGGGATTCTGTGTATCATTTTCAATATTTACGGGTACAACTTCTACGTAAGAGGGGTCGTTCTCTTGGAAAGCAGGAAAATTGGAATTTTCCTCCTCATCCTCATCATCATTGACCAATGGTATAATTGGAACATCATACATGTTTCTGTTGTTCACCTTTTGCACGACGGACCAATTACCACCCAGGCTAGTGTCTTTAAGGTAAAACACTTGGGAGGCTTGACAAGCAAGGGCGAATGGCTCATCCTTATACCATTTGCGAGAAGTGTTGACACTAATTAGGTGGTCCCCAACACGTATTCCTCTCCTCCTATCATTGCTATCAAACCAGTCACATCTAAACAAATATACATGACGCCAACCCATGTAACGTAATTGCAATATGTCGATCAATACACCATAGAAATCAATAGGCTTTGATAGGTGTTCCCCTTTAACAACCACTCCACTATTCTGGGTTTTGCGATATTGTCCACGCAACACAGTGTGAAATCTGATGCCATTCATTATGCAAGCAGAATATGAAACAACCCATGGATCTGGTCCACAAGCGAGTGCATATATGGATTCAGAGATGTCATCAGGATTTGCTGAACGTAGTTCTTGAATCTATAGATAATGGTGTGCAAAATGTTAGACATACTCTAGAAAGAAATTGAGAAAAAGCAATGTGAGAGTTGATTTTAGAGTTAACCTACACATGTACGAAACCAACTTGGAAAGTCAATTTCATGTCTACGCTCTATATCATCGGAGGAAATTTCTTTCACTTTTGTATAGTGCTCACTGCAGAAATACATAGTTACCATTTAAGTTGGGCCATGAATTATCAGTTCAAATATATATATATAAGGTAGAAGTACATGGAAACAATCAAATACTTACTCTAGGTACTGACCAATCTCTGGACAATTATTAAGCACGTACCACCTTGCCTTTGCAAGGAGAGTCTGATCCAATCGATTGGAGGTAGGCGAACCCAAAGGACGTACCTTTTGTGAGAAAATAGGCAAATTGTCAGCTTCTGCACCCTTATCTATATCTCTATTTCGTTCCTCCCGGTTATATATGGTCTCAATATCATGGATGTACAAGGAGCAAAAAGTCAAGCATTCAACATGCACATATGCTTGAGCAATTGAACCTTCCGGACGAGCCTTATTTCTGACATAACGCTTGAATTTTCCCAAATATCTCTCAAAAGGATACATCCACCTATATTGAACTGGCCCTGCAAGGTAAGCCTCGCGGGGTAAATGAATGGCGAGGTGTACCATGATATCAAAGAAAGCAGGTGGGAAAATCATCTCAAGCTTGCAGAGGATAACTGCAATGTCGGATTGTAGTCGCTTCAATATTTCTAATGTCAACGTCCGTGCGCACAAAGCCTTGAAAAATGAACTAAACTCAGTCAATGCAAGTCGTATATCAGATCGTAAAAACCCACTAATTGCAACTGGAAGTAATCTTTGCATGAACCATCAGCAACTGAAACACATCTAGAGATATTTGAGGCAAAACCATCTGGAAATTTAACAGATGCAAGCCATTCACAAAAACGTCTCCTCTCTGGTAAATCTAGCGTGTAGGAGCCAAGCATCATTTGGTACCCATTCGATGAAGGTTGTAAATGTAATTCCTTCCTTAACCCAAGCTCCATCAAGTCCCTACGTGCATTAGCAGTGTCTTTGGTTTTTCCTTCAATACCCATCAATGTTCCTAGGACATTGTCGCAAATGTTTTTTTCAATGTGCATGACATCAAGATTATGTCTTAACGACAACATTGACCAATAAGGTAAATTGAAGAATATACTTTTTTTAGTCCAGTTCAATTCATCTGGTCTGCATTTTCTCTTTCGAGAGCCTTTGCCAAATTCTACATTACAAACATTCTCTAGTTGATGAAGTAGATCATGTCCCATTCGCTCTGGAGGTGGCAAGCGATGATCATCGCTTCCATTGAATGCTGTTTTTTTCTTTCTCCAAGTGTGGGTTGATGGCAAGAAGCGACGATGACCCATATAAGAATGTTTTCTCCCATGTTTCAGCCACATGGAATCTGTATCTTCATTGCATAATGGGCAAGCCATCTTTCCTTTTGTACTCCACCCCGAAAGATTGGCATATGCGGGAAAATCATTAATAGTCCACAATAGTGCAGCATGTAACTGAAAATTTTCAGACTTTGATGCGTCATAGGTATCTATGCCATTCTCCCATAAATCTTTTAATTCATTCACTAAAGGTTGTAAATAAACGTCGATGTCGTTTCCTGGTGCTTTGGGACCAGGAATGAGCAATGAGAGCATTAAGTACGGATCTTTCATGCATAACCAAGGGGGCAAGTTGTATGGCACGAGGATCACAGGCCATATGCTATAAGGTTTACTGTTATTATTGAACGGGTTGAACCCATCACTAGCTAGCCCCAATCTGACATTGCGAGCATCTTCTGCAAACCAACTGTGGTCTTTATCAAATTGTCTCCACATTTTAGAATCAGCAGGATGTCTTAAAGTACTATGGTCATCAACTCGTTGTTCTCTATGCCATTTCATGGATTTTGCTATATTCTTTGACATAAATAGTCTTTGTAACCGAGGAGTCAGAGGAAAGTATCGTAATACCTTTTGGGGAATCTTTCCCTTTTTCCCTCTGCTTGACACCCACCTCGACTCCTTGCATTTAGAACAAGAATCTTTGTCGGCATCGTCATTCCAAAATAGCATGCAGTCATTTGGGCAGGCGTCTATTTTTACATAACTAAAACCCAACCCATGCTCTAAGCGTCGGGCCTCGTGGTATGAGTTAGGCAACTGAATATCTGGAAAAGCTGCTTTTAACAAGTCTAAAACCATGTTAAATGACTTGATAGTCCACCCACCAATTGTTTTTATATGAAGCAGCTTAACTATAAATGAAAGTTTAGAGAACTTTGCACAATCAGGATAAAGTGGAAGTCTCACATCCTCTAACAATTTCTGGAAATTTCTCGATTGCCTCTCACTCATGTTGGGCTCTGAAGTAGTACCATGTTCCCCGAAATCATGGTCCATGAATGCTCCAGCCCGAATGTCCTCTATCATCTCATCCATATCATCAACAACATTCTGACTTTGATTATTAGATTCGTCATCATCATCTGACGAATTAGCATTCCAACTTTCACCCTCCCCATGAAAAATCCAATGTGTATAACTTGGGTCAATACCTATCGTGAATAGATGATCTTCGACTTCATTTATTGGTAGGAAGATGTTATTACAACATCTCTTGCATGGACACCTGAAGGTAGTGCTTCCAGGTGCATGGGCTTTTGCCATTGTGAGGAGTTGATTAATCCCAGCACCATATTCCCGTGATGTAAACCTGTTTGGCACGTGCATCCAATTCTTGTCCATTGGCCTGAATTGATATGAGGATATTTCTTCACTTTTACCACATGAACAGTGAACTAAGGCCACTTCAATAAAGAATATTTAATTAATGATTCATAATAAGGAAATTGTGTTGTACACTCTTGATAAAACTACATAAACGTCACATAATTGCATATCTTAACGGACAAAGATTACATATAAAGATAGTGAGTTAGTAAGTGTACAGAATTTAGCATGTGATTGGACCGATTTAGGCTTCATGCGTAAATGTTCAGATTTAAGAGATTGACATTAGAGCACTCTCATTGGCTCCGGCAAAGTTTTAGACAAAGTTTGGCTAATATGCCAATTTTTGCCTTATGCCTAATTGGTTGCAAACTTGGACTTCACATTAGATGAGTTATTTTACTCTCTATATTAATATGGGTAATAATTTTTTTTTAATATAGTTTTTAATAAATTATTTAATTATTTTGAAAATACTTTCTATTTTCATTACATAATTTCCAACAATCTCTATATCAAAATATATAAAATACATCTATCAACCTAAATTAACTTCACCAAATTAGTTAATGGTTTTTCTATAATAACCAGTACCAACACCAAAGTTTCTAGTCATGAATAAGTAAATTTATTAAATGAAATATACTTTGAAAAAATCTATTGCTACCAAACCTCACAAATTTTTCTATCTTGTGTTATGCATAAAGTCAGTTACGATGTTTTAAGAAAAAAATGATTACCTTTAAGATGCAGGGAATTGTTCTGTATTTTTGTGAGAAAATACAGTAGGTTTAGGTACTAAATGCGTGCAGTGGCATAATATAGGTTATCTATTATTTCAAAGCATAATGATTACTTGGAAAATAAGAAGTAGCAAATAATAGAATCTGGGAGTTATCAAATATATTAAATTTGCATGCAAATCCAATGTTTTAGACCCATAGCTACACGTATGCTAGATATGTTGGACACTTGACAAAAGGATAGACTCTATGGGAATTTATTCAAACAACTGGCATGCGTGAAATCCAAGAACAAATTAATGACTCCATTCAAGTATTCAAAGCTTATACATGATGAGCTACTCAGTAAGAAATATCCTGCTGAAACAAACAAAATGTAATGATAATTTATTGGAATATAATACAATAAACAATATGCAAGCAAGCCAAGCAAACAAGTCATGACAGAGATTATCATATATGACAGGATACACGAATTCAAGTAACCCAGAAAAGATGAGACCCATCGAAATACAAACAAAATTAAGATTTTTATTCTCTTGCAGTGGCTAAGAATTCGTTATGCTAAAATCCAGAAATTAGAGTTATAATTGTTGCGTACCTTTCACGATGCTTTCACCCAGGACCAACAGCAGTACTCAAAGACCAATTAATTTATTAAGGCCTATTAATAGTTAGAGGGAATGCAAACTCGATGCAGTTAGATTGACACAAAACGACACCATGAATGGAGTGGAAGGGCAGCTACCAAAAGCACGATACAACCAAGTTGTAAGCAACGACGTTGATGGGCAATCCAGTACTGAGTTCCACCATGGTTTGATGAGAAGAGGGGTTTAATGGATACCCATAATCAACTTGATTGATGGCATCGTGAAAGGCATTACAATGGGATAAAGAAGGAGAACATAAATCAATGATCAAACCTTTCACAATCTGGGTCAACGCACGAAAGGAGCTTCTCACCAATGATGGAATTGCAAGTTGGGAAATAGACTCTGGGTTTAATTGGGAAAACCAGAAAAGTTGGGGGAACTCGAAATAAACGGAACTCCAAGAAAAGTTAAATTTTTCTTTCGGCGATAATATTGGTCCCAATAGGAATAAACATCGTCGGTATAGAGGGACATAGTTCTTACGACGGATTACCATCGCCGTTTGTCAGAACATGAAATATATTATTTTTTGCGGCAAAATTAGATGGCGAGAAAAGGCCAAAAAGCGACGCAATAAAAGAAGATACTATTTCTTACACTTCACAGTGTAAGAAACAGGCATGCCTGGCTGCTTTTGCGACATGTATGGTGCTTGACTTCAACTTCGCCGCAAGAAATCATTTATTGCAGTGATTTTTTGTTCGACGGAAGGAAAATCGACGCAAAAACTAACATTTTTTGTAGTGTGTGCATGATCAATTGTCCAAGTCAACTGATATCAAATTTTCTTCCGTCTTGTTTACGTCTTCTAGGTTGAAATTAACATCAACTCATGATCAAGCAGCTGGCCTGATTCCCACTAATGGTGATGTTTGTTAATTAATTGTTTGGTAGTTTGGAAAGCAAGGGAGCCTCTTTCCTATATATCTCTAGCTAGCTTGTTAGTACTGCCAGCTCTGACTCTTCTCGTTATTTTCCAAGTGATCTCTAAATTACTAGCAAACATTTCTTTAAACAAGTTTTTTTTTTTTTTTTCCAAGTGTCCAATGGTTCCCCTAAGCACTCATAGAGCCTCATCATTAGTACCACCATCTTCTTCCACTTCTCCAAGACCTCGATGTGTACATGATGTTTTCCTCAATTTCTATGGCAAAGACAACCGTAAGAGTTTTACAAACCATTTATACACCGCTTTAGAAAAGAAAGCCATTATCGCCTTTAAAGACGATGAGAAACTTGAGCGACGAAAGTATATTTCTCAAGAGCTCTTGAAAGCAATACGTGAATCCATGTACGCCATCCCCATTATCTCAAAAAACTATGCTTCCTCAAGATGGTGCTTGATTGAACTTGCCTTAATTGTCGAATGCATGAGAGAGACGGGTTTGACAGTTTTGCCTGTTTTCTACCATGTTGATCCCTCTGAGGTATGAAACCAAACTGAGGCTTTTGCAGAAGCTTTTGCTAGGCATGAAGAAGACCCTAATATTGAGATGGAGAAGATGCAAACGTGGAGAGTTGCTTTGAAAAAAGTGGGCAACATATCCAGATGGCATTTTCATCTTTGGTAACATTTGTTCTTTTATTCTTATAGCGAGAGCATGCATGGGTATTGTGACACCCCGACTCCCACGTATAGGAACGCGATAATCGTGACGTCGGGATGATGACAACATGGGTCATGCATCCTAACAAAATGTGCCCAGGTGTGTGCAACATGCAAAAGTGCATAACAAAAGCCGCAGTGGATAATATAATAAGTCAACTAAGTACTAGAAATTTAAATACAAGTATCCAAAATAATTTACCTTTAAAAAAAGTTATACAGTCATCCCAAATATATTACAAAAGATAAATATGTAAAAGAGTAGGATAATAAATCTCGATACAAGAGAGCAATCCCAGATCGCTCTTCCAACAGAGCCAAAGCCTAAGCTCGTCATCCTCATCTGCATCAAAATCTACGACACCATAAAACTGTACCACAGGTAAGTAATAATCCAAACAACCCTCGAGATAAAAACGCATTAAAGCAACCAACTAACAAATCCCAAAATCTCATTTTTCCCAAAAACTAGTATTTTTCCAACACACACTAAAAAATCCCATTTTTAGCCGAAACGTAAAATCCAACATTTTCCCAGAAAATGATTTACACAAAACCCAACCATTTATCGGACACTATAGGTGGGAATCACAGGTGGGACTATACCACCATCCCTGCTTACTACCATCCTTACCGCGTGCACCGTAGGCGGTAATCACAGGCGGGACACAACCACCATCCCTGCTTACCACCATCCCTACGTCGTGCACCGTAGGCGGGAATTGCATGCGGGACTCTACCACCATCCCTGCTTACCACCATCCATGCAGTTCCTTTCCACACAATGAATACATATCAGAACACTGTAGGCGGGAATCACAGGCAGGACTCTACCACCATCCCTACCGCATGCACCGTAGGCGGGAATCACAGGCGGGACACAACCACCATCCCTACCGCGTGCACTATAGGCTGGAATCACAGGCGGGACTCTACCACCATCCCTGCTTACCACCATCCCTACAGTCTCTTTCCCTTTTCCTCAACCAGTCAATCCAAACATTTCAAACATACTCAAAATCATTTCTCACATGAAAACCCAATTTCAAATAAACACATGAACATGCATGCAATCATGTGAAAACCCAGTTTTCAGTTACAAACATGAACATGCGTGTAAATGAAATGAACACAACACGACAACAATAACCAACAACCAAAAATATCAACACAATTCAATCACACAAACAACTTTATTCTCCAATCCATCCAACCCCCATACTCCTCGAACTCAGTCCGGCAAAACCAATCAATAATTCAATACAGTGTAATGAGTTAGTGCAAAAATACATTTAAATCACAAGAGTTTTTTGGAAAATACTTATAGTGCTATATGGCAATTTCCGAAGGATTACGGAGGTACAAGAAGTGATAGTGCAGCTACGGAACAATGCCAAATGCACTATGGCCGTGGGTCTCAAAGACCCATTTTTGAACGGGTGCAAACGAAGACCCGAGATTGATAGGGTAGGGCCTAGGGATGTCGGTGAAGCTAGTGGTGGTGGTGGTTGGCCATGGGTGGCAGCGTAGAGGGTGTTCGAAGACCACAAAGCCCAAAACGGAAATGTTGATGAATGTGCTTCACCGGTGACGGATCGGAGGTGGGGTTGGGTCCAATGGGTTGCTATAAGGTCGATGATGAAGTGGTGAAGAAATGGTGGCCGGAGGTGGCGCGACGACGACGCTGGAGTGAAGAGAACGCCACGACTTGGTATGGTGCATGGGGGCTATTGGCGGCGAGTTAGAGGCTGAGATTGGTGGGATGGTGTCGCCGGCCTGTGGGGGAGGCAGTGGACTGGGCAGTGTTGGTCACCGGCGGCTCATGGTGGTGGGCTAGGGGAGAGGTGATCGACGGACGGGACAGAAGGAAGAGAGCGTCGCGCGCGGGAGAGCCAGGGGAGAAAGAAAAAAGAAAGAAAGGAAAAGAAGAAAAAAAAAAAGAAAAGAGAAAATGTAGGGAAAGAAATAAGGTCCAATCCTCACATCTTAGGTCATAAAAATGATCCAACGGAAACGATTTTAAAACAGCAAGTTAAATAAAATAATTTAAACGTAATGATAAAATGAAAATAAAATAATTAAATCCAATAGTAAATTAATTAAATATGAAAAGAATTTAAATGCATAACAATAAATAATTATAAGAAAACACTTCAAAATAATTTTTACAAAATTAAAATCATAAAAATAAACTCACTAAAAATCCAACCAATCTTAAAACAAGAGAATAAATTTTTTGAATAAATAAAAATAATCTTTCAGTAAAAATACACTAAAATACGGGGTGTTACAAGTATGTTGGAGATTCTCAAATTTGTACCCCCATAAAATATGATTCTGGCTGGTTGTACCAATCAAATTTAATTTGATCCATATAAATACACATGATAGACTCGTGTTGATCAGTTAGCGATCCAGCTCATGTGGCAAAAATTATAAATTCTTGATGTGAAATCTAATCTCTTTAATTAAACAAATTTAACATTTGATCTTTATGATCTATTAATTTTTTGTTAGAGAAGTGCTACTGCCACGATTAGGTTTAGATACAAAAAACATTTCATCTGAATCTCATCTTATCTCATCTAGATCATTACAAATTTCTTAAATTTTTATATAAAATATAATACACAATTTAACTTTTCAAATCTCTAAAGAATAATAATATTAGAAAATAACATTCTAGTAATATTTTATTCAACTTTCAACTTTCATCTCAATTCATCTCATTTCAACTCACTATCCAAACCTCCTGTAAGAGATTCCACAAAAATAAATTTATGAATTAATATAACTTTACGTGGCATGCAGATTTGTACGTCAGATTGAATATTTGATGATCTATTTAATGTTTCGAAGCAAGATCTGCTTGGCTGCCATTGGTTGTGGATGACCATGAATTTAGGGAAACGATGAGGGAGATCTGCCTACCCATTCAACTGATGCTTGCCCCTAAAATTAATCATTTCAACTTCGACCATTGGCCATTTAGCTATTGCCATCACCCAATTTTCCCTCTTTGTTGGATTTTTTTAAAATATGTATTTTTGTCTGACTATTAATTGTATCATCACTCATGGTTCCTCCTTTCTAGGGACTGACTACCTTCTTAATTTGCATCCATATCTATTCCTCTAAAAGTCAGCATGCATTCTATGGCTCCCCTTCATCCTCAGAGCTACAACTTCCTTCCTCTAGCTTTACTATATGAATCAGTTACTTTTAACTACATATCATTACATTGCTCCCTAAGCCAATTCCCTTGTACTTTACTATCAATTATATGAAACTACATCATGCTGCCTTGTCCCTTTGGATTTGGCATCAACAGCAACTCCCAGATCATCAATGTACCAAGAAACCCTGATTCCTTATCAAAACCTACAATTCTCCTATGGATTCTAATTTAGAAACAACACCCAAACTCTCCTAATTCTCACCAAAAAACAATGGAAATGTAAGGGTCAAAAGTTAAACATTACTAGGGTGCTATAATATTGTAGATATGAGAACAGTACTCTAATTTTATTGATAACCCTTATTTATGGTAGAGTAATACCTTATACAAAGGGAGCATGGAGGTTACAACCAAAATGCCAAAACCATGCTCCTTATAATATGCTATATTGCACATTAATACATTATCATACATTTGGTTCTTGAAAGGCTATCACTATCTTGTAATAATTAATTATCTTATCATTTTTCCGAGGTATGAATCAACAATTGTCCAAGAAATCATTAAAAGGATACTACAAGGATTGAGTTGTAACTTTTCAACTCTTTCCAAGGACCTTGTTGGAATAGAATCTCGTGTGGATGAACTGATGAACGTGCTTGGTATTGGATTGGATGATGTTCGCTTTATAGGAATTCATGGTATGGTTGGAGTGGGTAAGACAACTTTGGCGGAAGTCATTTATGATAGAATATCTTACCAATTGGAAGCTAGCAGCTTTATTGCCTGTATTAGAGAAGAAACTAGAAATCGTGGTTTAGTTTATTTACAAAAACAACTTATTTCTAAGATCTTCATGGAAAGAGCAATAAATATATGGGAGGATCGTGAGGGAATGAATATGATACGGAATAGACTATTTTATAAAAAAGTATTTTTAGTCCTTGATGATGAGGACAGAGATGAACATCTAACAACATTAGCAGGGAGCCATGATTGGTTTGGTCTAGGGAGTAAAATCATTTTAACAAGCAGAGATAACCATTTATTGAAAAGACATGGAGTGAATGATATCTATAAGGTTACTGAGTTGAATAATGATGAAGCATTGCAGCTCTTTAGTTTGGCAGCTTTCAAGAAACCCTATCTTGAAGAAAATTATGTGGATTTATCCAAAGGCTTTGTGATATATGCTCAAGGCCTTCCTTTAGCTCTCAAAGTTTTAGGGTCCTCCTTGTTTGGTAGAGGAACAAATGCATGGAAAGGTGCTTGGGATCAACTGAAAGCAAATCCTAATAAAGGAATTTTAGATATACTCCAAGTAGGTTTTGATGGATTGGAGGATTTGCAAAAGAAACTGTTTTTAGATATTGCTTGTTTTTTCAATGGAGAGGTTTTATATAACATTTTAATGGATATATTGCTTTTTGGTTACTATCCATACCTCAATATTGATATTCTCATGGAGAAATGTCTTATAACCATCTCATCTTAAGAGGTTGAGGATGCATGATTTGCTACAAAAAATGGGTGAAGAAATAATTTATAATGAATACCCCGAAGAGCCTGGCCGGTGTAGTAGATTGTGGCATTATAAGGATGTCCTTCATGTGTTGAAGAATAATACTGCGAGTGGATTAATCCATATATAAATCATGTATAGTGTATTTTCATTCTAATTCTTATGTTTTTTGCAAATACTTCTCACACAACTTTATTGTTCTTGGTTTTTAGGGAACTTACGTGATTGAAGGCATAGTGCTAAACTTACCTAATCAAAATTCGGAACGATTCAGTGTTAGAGCCTTCTCAAAGATGAAGAAATTAAGAATTCTTAAAATTCGCAACGCAAGTTTTGTCAATATGAGTTTTTCTAATCTTTGTGATAAGTTATTCAATCTGCATTGGCATAACGACCCTTTAAGATTCATGCCAACACATGGGTTATGGGTGCTAGAATGATCTGAATATCCTTCAAAATCCTTGTCAAACAGCTTTCAAGCAGGCAATCTTATTGAACTTAGATTTCCATACAGTCGCATCAAGCAACTGTGGAAGGGAATTAGTGTAAGGTGTTTTCTTCTTGTTCTTCTTTCTACTAATTGTAACACCCGGGCCAAGCAAGGAATTCGCGTCCGAAATTTTTATGACAAAGCCCACTTGAAATATGCAATTATTGTTGGAATAGACTACGAGCTCAAATTGTTTATATTATTTTTTATGGATATCGAATAATTTCTGGGATTTTGCCGAGTAGGTTTAAATCTTTAAATACGTTGGATTAGGTGAAGTTTTTATTGGACTAAAAATTAGTGGGACAAGTTATAAATATATATGTATATATATATTTAGAGGTTAATCGAGATCCAATTTTTTTTTTAAAGAATAAAGCCCCATCCAAAGCACAAGACGTGAAAATCCCTTTAGTCTCCATGCCATGCACGTCTCTCCTTCCTGCTTTCTCTAGGGTTTTATTTTTCTGTTTCCTATATATATATTCCAACGTTAACTTCATAGTTCACGCTCATTCCTCATGATTTTATCGTTCATCTTCAACCCTAGATTAAGTAGCCATCCCGTTGCTGCCATCTTCCTCGTCTGCCACCATGCACTACTTTT
Source organism: Juglans regia (assembly GCF_001411555.2). Taxonomy (NCBI): domain Eukaryota; kingdom Viridiplantae; phylum Streptophyta; class Magnoliopsida; order Fagales; family Juglandaceae; genus Juglans; species Juglans regia. The sequence continues at coordinate 16,084,585 of NC_049911.1, read as the reverse complement.
CGGCCACTCCACAAGCAAAAACGATCATAGAATCACCCAGTTGCGGCTCACCTAGCTTCCGCACAAAATCAACCTCCACAAGCCACGACCCACGCTGTCCCAGCATCACCGCAGCCCAGTCCTCACCCACTCAGTAGAAAAACACCATCCCCATGTGAAAACTGACGCCACCACCATAGTATGGTCGTGAACCCACGTCAGAAAACACCACCATGGAAGCTGCTGCTTTGCCAGTGCACCACCCATGGAGACGCTGCTTAACCATCATCGAGAGCCAAGAACAAACCAAAACTACACCGTAGCCTCCCACATAGTTGCACCCTCACGGCTTCCCTGTAGCCCACAGCCTCTGTTACATCCAACAGCCTCACCACCCCGAAGCCAAGCCAACCACGTCACTGATTCTCCGTCAGATCACCACCATTCTCAGCCCACACAAAATCGTAAGTACCTCTATTTCGGTGTTCAAAAATAGAGTATCTTTGTCTCAAATACCCATTGCCCTTAAGCCACTACACATGCAGCCGCATAAGACGCCGTTGACAGCAGAAGTCGTCGGAGGACATGCCTCCACCTTTGGACGCTGCCCCGAGTGACCCAGTCCGCCGCACGTGGCCTCAAGTTCCCCTGTAAGCTCACACCATTTCTGGTGGGTTCCTCTGTCTTCTCTCGGTCTCTCCCTCATTCCCTCACCGTGTGTCTCTCTCTCTCACTCACCTCTCCCTTTCTTTCTCTCGTGCTCAGCCAAGCTCGACGACACCTTCGTTGCACTCCAGTCGCACCACCGTAGCTCCTCCAACTGTAAGTCATTGCCGCTGCACTTTGTTTCTTTTGTTTTTCATGTTGCTGACTATATATATATATATATATGGGTAAGTCTGTAACCTAATAGAATAGGAGTAATAATTGTTATGCCCTCTGATCATGTTTTCAAATGATGAAGAATTTCGTAAGCTATTGCATAGTTGATCTAATAAATAAATAAATTTAGATTGTTACCTTCGAGATTACAAGTTTCATTATTGCGTTTTAAACCTTTAATAAGTATTTGTAAACTTTAAAATTTTCCATGTTTACATAAATGATTTTGATAAGTTGGTTTTTTTTAAGAGATTGATATTTTAACGGAATATTTATCTTGTAAATGTTGATGAGTTTTTGAAGTGATCGGCAAGTGCAAAATCTTATTTTGAATCATTTTAAAATAATATTTTTTATTTAAACAAAAGTATGATTATCTATTTATAATGACTTCGATATAGTTATGTTATTTTAGTTTTATAAATTATAGTCAGATCTCAATCGTAAATAAGTTAGAATTTAATGTTTTAGTCGGAGTTATTATGTTGGATATTGGTGCGTTTAGAAAGCAATGTTGGTATTTTAGGAATAATGAGAAATTTGGGTTTGAGGAATTAAAAATGGATTATTTTAGAAGTTTTAGGCTTGAATATTGAAATATGAGATTGATTGGAAATTTAGGGAAGTTTATGTGATTATCTTATAGGTGACAATTATTTTTTGTTCGACATTTCTGAGGAATTCCGAAAAAGCTAAGAAGTCCAGGTAAGTGGGGTTCCTATGCTAGACTTTGCATTAAAATAAAATGAGCTAAGGTTATTTTTTGGAAATATACATATTTGATTATGAAAAGAAATTTGAACTACCTCAATTATTTGTTCTGCATTACTTATGAGATTTTGTTTAAGAAAAAATTATTTTCTGTCATGACTGGTGTAGACATGGGCTTATTTTTGAGATTATGTTTCTGATTTTTGAAAAGAGAGCGAATATGAAATTTTGTGCATAAATTATGTTGTGGTATGATTTTGTTCTGTTCTGAAGATTTTCTGTACTCTGATATGATCTGATGTGATTTCTAAAAACCTATGGCATAACATTCTGTTTCTGTTCTATTTTGACCTCACCACATGTGTAAAAATGTGGTCTCTATTCAGGTTGGTACTAATTTGTCTATTTCTGGTGTACCCACTTTAGAAACAAAGTGATTTTCTGCGTGGTCTTTCTTATGTGCACACTCGGGGCTCCGAGAATAAATGAGGGGAAGATTCACATTTTGTTTCTGCTCGGTTAGCTACCGAGATTTGCACAAGCTTACCACGGGGGTTAAACATGGTATTTGTTCTGATATGATAAGATAAGATTTGATGGTTCAGTTTATGCTATACCAAAGGGATTTTGATCATGAATATTTTTGAACTTTTGCTCTAATATTTTTGATAACATGTTCTGACGTTGCATTTTGAAAACAATATTCTGCATTCTGGATTCTGAAGGAAAATATTTTATTCTGCATTCTGAACTCTGTAAATGCTCATGTTTACACACTAGTATATGTCCTCTGCTTACTGAGTTGTTGATAACTCATTCCTTATCTTCAAATATTTTTCAGATAATTTTAATGGTCCAGCTGGAGAACAACATTTGCAAATTTTAACAAGGTGTGATGATCATAGTAGAATAAGTGTTTGATTATTGAGAATTTTTTTATTATCCTTATGAAGGAACAGAGATTTTTGGGTTGAGTAAATGAATTGATATTTTTTGAAAGTTTCTGGATTTCATAGTTGTGTTATTGAAGTTGATATTAAGTATTAAGAGCTAACTCTCCGGACCTCAGGGATCGAGGCATTACACTAATGGTACTAAGCTCGTTAATGCTTTTTTTTTTGTACAATATTTATTGTTTTATAACAAAGTTTTGGGAGTTTGAAATGCTTTGATCTTAGCGGCTCTCAAAACTTGTTGGAGACACTAGATTTCACTGGAGTCCCAAGTCTTGAGACACTAGACCTTGAAGGTTATTTATCTAAGGTCCATAAATCTATTGGTGTTCTCAAACGGCTTAGACGAGTGAATCTACATGCTTGCAAACGCCTTAAAAGCTTTCCAAATGAGATTAGCTTGGAGTCTCTTGAACATTTTTATCTTTCTGATTGTTCAAGATTTGATAAGTTCCCAGACATTATGGGAAACATGACTTTATTTGGATGGTACTTCCATAAAGGAACTACTCCCGCCATTTAAGAGTTTATGCGGCCTTTCCATATTGTCTTTACATAACTGCAAAAAGCTCTCAATTTTTCCTTGCGTTATTTGTAGTTTGTCTTCTCTTAAAATTCTGGATGTATCTGATTGCCTAGTTCTTGGTAGAATTCAAGACATGAATGGTGAGCGGTATCTGGAACAATTGTATAAAGGTGGAACTGCTATCAAATTCACTAAGTTTTTCCCAGTGCTAGAGCTTGGCTCAAATGATGCTTGCTCTACGCAAGAAATGTTTATGACCATTGATGACTTTATTAGGGCCTTCTATATTGGTTTTGATGACAGAGTCTACTATATTAGAAGCTTGAATCATGAAGAAAGTAATTTGCAAACAAAGGCTGTGACGTTGTGAGTCTCTTTGATCTCTTCTTTTGTTTTTTGTTTTTTTTTTTAAATGAAACTTAATTTCACTGATAACAGAAGACATTACATCAAATCACTAATTACAGTGGATAGAATACATAATGGAATTTCTTCCAATGTATACTTGTCTTCTACAAAATCTAACCCAACTCGTGCCAAAATATGTGCTGCCATATTTGACTGTCTATTTATATGAATAATAGACTATGAACTGAGCATTGTTAGTACTCCTTTGGCATCTGCAATTAGTAGACCAACTAAACAGAAATTTGTTTTTGCCTTGTTTGTCATCGAAACAACTTGCATAGCATCCCCTCAAATACAACCTTGAAAATTGTAGCTAACAGAAAACCATAAGCTTCTACAGTAAAAGAATCACAGTTTATTGATATGGGAGCTTGTAATGTGCCAATTACCTACCCTTGGGAATCTATAGCAATCACTCGAATGCCAATCCTTTCTTCTGAAAATTTTGTAGCAGCAACCTAGTTTACTTTATAAACTCCCTCATTTGGTTTTTGCCATGATCTCTTCTTAAGAAGTTTTGTGGGAGTGGTTATTTAATATACTCCAATTAACATCTTTCTATTTTTGTTTTTACTTCACGTGCAGGAAAATAATTGTTTTAATCCCAAGTTAATGTGTGGCTCTTCCCTGGGAATTGAAATTCCGGAGTGGTTCAATATGAGAAGTTTTGGTTCTCATGTAACACTTCAAATCCATCCAAACTTAGATAATAATAGTAAGTGGAAGGGATATTTTCATTTTACTTTTTATGAAGTTGATGATGAGGTAGAGAATTCAGATCCAAGGATTTTCAAAGACAATCATCCTAATCAAGGCCAGTTTGTTGAGTTTGGTTATCATTTTGAGACTAATGAAGGTCCTCTAAAAGAACCCTTAGTCCTTCGTGCCCCCGAAGATCACCCTTTTGTGGGGCCATTTGGGTTTGGGCTTGTATCTACCAACCAAGTGGTTTTTGGAGCAGTCAAATAATTAGATGGATGGACCTACATTGGAGCATTAGTTAAAACAAGTAGTTCGAATGTGAAGGTGAAACAGTGCGGGGTGCGCCTTCTATATCAACATCCTCAATGTGAATTATATAATACCGTTATTCCTTATATTTGTTTAAAATTAGAAATTAGGCATCATCTTTGTTGTTGTTTGGAAATGGGTAGTCATATTGTTGTACCTTATCGTTTCTAAGGCATAGTAAGGAATTAAAATATGTGTGGTGGGACAATACTCCAGGCCAAGTTGTGTAAATGGATGCAATTCATATATATATTGAGGCTTTCATCAATTATTAATGCTAGCTATTGGACAAGACGTTTGAGAATGCAAAAGTGTGAGATTTGCAGTGCTCTATACCAACTATACATTAATTATGAGATACAACTCTTCCTTCAGGTTGTACAAAAGAGATCAGCTAAGCAATTCCAGATTTAATTCAAGTAAAATTTCCCTTGGGTTAACATCGACCGACCTTAGCAGTGTTCCTTTACATTTTTTCCACAAATTTCTAATATAACAATATCGACCGCCCTCCTTAATATATGTGTGTAAAATAGTTTATAATATATTTCTAATATTACGTACAAAAGCAAAGTTTTAAAATTTTATAAAAATCTACCATAATCATTTACAATTCATTAGGGTTTCTTTTATTTTTTTCCAACCCCTCTGATCTCAATCTTTTATCTATAAAACTGGTTTTTATTCTCTCCAATCACACATCACCACGTCGTGATTTCATTAATTACTTTACAATAACTAAATCCAAAAATATGAGCCCTAAACTTTTATAAATTCTAATTTTATAATAATTATTCTTTTCATTCCATACACCACACACCATATCTCTTTTATTTTATTTTTTCTCTTTTTACAAAAAGTATGTGATCTATGAATGATGAGAAGAACAAATTAATGAGTTTAGTAGAAATAAAATTAAATAAAATCTAAAATATATAAATTGTACTGTGTGAGATGATTTTTAGCATCTCTCCTAATTTTAATTTTAAGAGGCTTTGTAGTCACTATTCGAACTGTCACTTGGAGAGATCATCCAAATCTCACGGCCATTAAGGCGTATTAAAAGAAGAGCAGTGCTACTCTACTGCTTAGAGTAGCCCGTTGCAACTTACCGCTAGGCCAAAATCACTTTTTTATTTTTTTTCAATTTTTTTATTCATATTTTTTATCATTTAAATTTTTTTTAAAAAAATATAAAAAAAACATCAATACACTAATAGTCACTTCCTCAACTATTAAATAAATAAATAAAAATTAAAATAAAATAAAATACCTAAGGTGTCAAAATGAGTGGCCAAATTGAGTGGGTAAAATAGCATTTTTCTTAAAAGAATGTGCCAACTTTTTCCACCATTAATATTTAGAAAGTTAGCAATCAGTTTATTAGTCCCATCTCGATCAAAGTTAACTAGCCAATCCTATTAAGATATTGCTATTTTATTTTAGGATAATGTTAGGCAACACCAAATGTGCTTCTCAAATATAAACACTAATGTAAATGATTTTTTTAAAGTATTTTTTAAACATCCTTAATCATTAAGAAAAAATACAAATTCACTAATAATCATTTTCTTAATCACATCTCAAGAGCATACTTAGATTGAGATAAAACTACACCTGGGAGTTGCGGGTGACTTGAATGCCTAAAAAATAGTGTATGAGAACCAGATCTTTCATAGCAAACTGTTGACTAAGAGTAGTAGTGAAGGCATTAAGATGTGAGGGGTTTGAGCCAATAAGAAGAATACCATCTACATGTAAGAGTAAAAAAATAGTGCCTAGAGATGAGTGATATATGAAAAGTGAAGGGTTAGTAGAGCTATATTGGAACAGTTCTACTATGTACAGTCGATCCATACAAACAGTGTGTAAACGGCTGGCCACGTCAGCTGATATTTATTATATAAAAAAAAATCATTTACAAAGAGCACCAGAACAAACTCTTCTCTGCCATGAGCACAATCTTGACGGCAATGCATCATCACCCACTAATGGAAATCTCAGAGAGCCCCGACCATCTCTTGCTTCTCAAGCTAAGTCAAAGAGAAGAGGACCTTTTTGGCCAGTGCATCGCTCTCAAACAAACTAGATTGGACTCGATAAAAAGAGAGCTTTTTCAACTGAGCTGTTTCTTCTTCATCTTTCATGGGTTTTTCTCTACCATTTTGTTTACCTCTTCGGTTAACTCCCAAGAGGAGCATAAACAGACTTACAAGAAATGGTGGATACCTGGTCTATTATCTGTCTCTACCTCGCTTGTTCTTGTGTTCTTCGTCCAGGTGAAACTTTGCAGGTATTGGAAGGTGTCAAGGCAGTTGCAATGGGAGAGAAACGATGGGCGATCACTCACGAGGTTCATTCAGGAACTAAGGATGAAAGGAGCTAGCTTTGATTTGTCGAAGGAGCCACAGAGTGGGAAGAGGATGAAAAGCTCAGGCGTGGAGATAAAATGGAAGTCGATTAATTGGTGTTGGCTTCATGGGAAGAAGAAGAAGCTGAAGACGAAGGGAGGTTTTGCTTCTGTGGGGAAACTCACGGTGGAATCGTCTTTGGCTCAGTGTGGGTCTAAGGAGGGAAGCTTCAAGAGTAGGGACGTGCCGTTGAGGGAAGGGAGGGGGAGGGATGGAGGAACAAACTCTGCGCTTCGGTTTGTGGAGTGTTCGAGAGAAGAAACACAGAGAGGGAAATTGAGGAGGGAGATGCCACAAACGGTGTGGTTTTGGTTAAACGAAATGGTGCATTTTCAATTTTCCACATCATCACCGTTTACACATCGATTGAATGGGTCGACTGTATCCAGCGTTTTTTATATTGGAAACCATAGGCAATAAGGAAAGTACTAAACTTATCAAACCAGACGCGAGGAATCTGTTTTAAGCCATATAAGGCCTTGTTTAACTTGCAAACATAAGAAGAAGAAGTGGGATGGATAAAACCTGGAGATTGGCAAATAAACATGTCCTCCTGGAGATCACCATGGAGGAAGGCATTCTTGACATCGAGTTGGCAAATATCCCAATGGTGAACAAGGGCAATACTGAGAATGATCCGGATGGTACCGAGCTTGATTACAGGAGAGAACGTCTCTGTATAATTGAACCATCAATTTGGTGGAAGCCCTTGACAACAAGGTGAGCTTTCAACCGATTGACAGTACCGTCGGCATTGATTTTGGTCTTGAAGACCCACTTGCAACCAATAATATCCATGTGAGGGGAACGAGGCACGAGTGTCCAAGTGTTGTTGTCTTGGAGAGCTTGGATCTCATCTTGCAATGCTTTGGTCCAACCAGCATGGTTAAGGGCGGAGCTTATTGTCTTTGGTTCCTTGGGAAGGTCAACAACAATGTGATAGTGGGCATGCTTCAGGTTGGGTTTGAGGATCCCAGCCTGAGAGTGGGTTACCATGTTGTGGCAAGGAGGATCCGAAACAAGTGGATCAATGGGTGTGAAGGGGGCTCGACAAAGGGGGGAAGGTCATCATGTTGGGCACTAGGAGGCTCAACTCGGGGGTGAAGCCGGAGGAGACAACTCTACAGGAGTCAAAGATGGTATAGGGGTGGCGCCAATCACGGGTGGCATGGGGTCAGTTGGTGGAAGAGGTAGCTCAATCGAAGAGACAGTAGAGACACTTGTTGGGTTAGAAAGTGTAGAGCTTGGTGAATGCCAATCCAGAAATGTTGATAAACTTTGGTCAGAAGCGGGAGGGAGGTGGAGATTCCCAGGCTGTTTGTAAAGGAAGGTGGATTCATAAAAACAACATGGTAGGAGATGAAGGTTCGACGAGAGGTGGGGTGGTAGCATTTATACTCTTGGTGTTTGTCACTATAGCCCATAAAAATACATGGGAGGGTTTTTGGATCACATTTGTTGTGCTTATTGTCCCAAGTATATGGGTAGCATTTAGACTCCAAATACCCGAAGAGATGTGTAGTCAGGATAATGACCATGAATAAGGGAAAATGGTGAGTTAAGATCTAATGTAGTGGAAGGAAGACGATTTATTAAGAAAACACTAGTTAAAAAAAACTTCAACCCAAAACAGAAGTTGCAAATTGATCGATGTCATCGTTCTACCGAGCCATTCTATTCAAGGGTATGAGGACATGATTATTGATGGAGAATACCTTGTTGTTGCAGGTGAAGATTAAGTTGTGTGTTGGTGAACTCACCACCACCATCGGTTGGAAAGATTTTGATATTTTTGTTGAATTGACGTTCAAGAAAATTTTCAAATAAAATAAAGACATTAAAAAATCAGATTTTTTTTTTCGTAAAGGAATAAACCACATATATTTAGAAAAAGCATCAACAGGACATGCATAATATTGAAATTTTCCAACAGATGAAACTAGGTTGGCTCCCCATAAATCGCAATAAACTTTATCAAATACATTTAAACCAATCGTAGAAGAGGGTAAAAATGGAAGTTTGCTCATTTTTTCTAACTGACAACTCTCACAAAGAGAGTTTTTTTTTTTTTTACTATAGAAATAAAGCCTTGAGAATGAAGAACACTAAGTGTAGATGCTTGGGGATGTCTCAACAGTTGATGCCACACTTCTTAAAAAACAGTTCGAAATCAAGTGCAGAAGTGTGCTTCAAGTGGTAGGGACAATACATATAACTTACCCTTTGGTCGCCTATTCAACAATGTGCGATTATTCGCCCTTTCCTTACTAGAGAAACCAACACTGTAAAATGCACAATTGTAAGCATAATAAGTTGTTAATTGGCTAATTGATAAAAAAAAAAAAAAAAAAAAAAAATTGGCAAATCAAGATCAGGAAAAATATCTTTTAATTTAGAGCATCCTCATCTGGTTCCCAATAAAATTCCCTAAATTTCAACTAAAATACACCATTCCTTAAATTTTATCTTAAATTTTACCTATCTTTAAAACACCTCCTACATCTCATTCTCTATATTTTCCCTATTCTATTAAAATAACTTTTTCCTATTCTTTCTTTATTACTTCTTTTTTCTCACTTCCATTTATATTCTTAACTACTAACTCTTGTCTTTTTCCCCTTGTTTTCAAAAATACATTCTACTATATTTTGTAAACACTTTATAAGATTTTAATTCGGATACAATAATACTTTTAAAATTAATATAGTATTACGAATAATAATTTTTTCTTAAATATATGCGATTTCCAACGTGATGATATTTTTTAATATAGTTTTGTCTGCATATATAACGGTGATATTTTATTTGTATTGTGTAACAGTAACAATATTTGTCCTTCATCCAACGTTTAATTATTTTTAGCCTTTCGCCAATGGTAGCATTTGTTGTACTCTCTCTAACGCTAACATTTTGTTGGTCCTTTCCCCAATGGTAACCTTTGTTAGTCATTTTCAAAACAACAATATTTTTTATCTTCTCTCCAGCGATAACTAAAGTAAGGCATGAATTTAATATTCATGTTAAATTGCATGAATTTAAGTAAGGAATAACTAAGGTAAGTCATATCCATTCGCATTGGCTGCCGCAAACGTCCTTTTCCCTTATAATTTGGCAGAAAGTTTAGGGTTTTCACCCTAAGCCATCAATTGCAATTCACAGCACAGAACAATCTAGGATTTTTATCCCTAAATTGCAATTCACAAATCAGTGAAAAATAGCCCCAAATCTAAGCATAAAAAATGATTATCACAACAATGGAGGAAATACAGTGCAACAAAAATATGAGAAAAGCATTTATTCGAATGAGATGTGAAAACCTGAAGGAAATCTAGAGTTTTTTGTCAAAATGTTGGATCTGAAAATCCAGCAATGGAGGAACCTTATTCTCAGTGAAATGAGATAGGGAAGCTCAATGCAAACAGCCATAGAGGATCCCAAATGGATGAAATTTCAAAACCACATAAGGCTAAATTGTCATTGTGTGCGAATGAGAATGGGGGAACCCAGCAATGGAGGAAAGCGAGAGGGTAGAGGAATACTTACAATGATGAACCGATGGAGAGGCTGACATCGATGGTGGTTGCGGTGCAAGGAAGGGGCAAAAACGACGAAGGCACCCAACAGTAGAAGAGAGGTTGACGCAAGAGCAACGAATAGCAGCCAACAGAAAGAACAATTCGGGATGTACAGTGGATCCCCATATTTGGGGATCCACTGTAGCATCCGAATTCTACCACCCTATTTTAGGGATTAGGATGGAGGAGAGTTTGGGGTGAAAACCCTAAACTTTCCTCCAAATTATAAGGGAAAAGGACATTTAGGGCACTGATTGTTAATGTTCTTAGTCATAAAGTCTCCATTACGACTACTCATCCCTCTAGAGTAATAGCAACACCATCAACTGCCATCGTTCTCACCCTTCCTCACAAAAACAAGCCACTCATCAACAAACTTCAACATTGATATGGACTTTTTAATCCAACAAGCGGAAGCACTTTCCTAGTAGGATCTAAATTTGGAGCCAGCTCATGACTATGCAAAGGTAACCACAGAACTTGCACTAGTGGGAAGAATAGTAGCAACACGTCCATTAAACAAAATATCACTGCATGCAAGCTTCAAGGCAGCTTGGAACTTCATCAAAAAATTTCACATTGAAGACTTAGAGGTCAACCTCTTCCTTTTCACTTTTTAAACTCCCCAAGACAAGTAGAGGATACTCAACCAAGCTTCTTGGAACTTCAAAGGCCCTCTTCTCATACTAAAATCATGGCCACCAGGTTCCACTTGGCAGGAGATAAGTCTAAATTCTTCTATATTTCTTGTGCAAATTCATGGTCTTACTTTAGATCACATGACAGTGGAAAACGCTAACAAAATAGGTAATGTTATTGGGAAATTAGTGGAGGTGGATGTAGACCCACAATTTGGGATAGCCTGTAAAACATTTATAAGAATGAAGGTTGAAATAGACATAACCAAGCCTCTCAAGCAAGTCTTATGTCTCCCTAGAGATTATAGCATAGACACTTGGGTATCATTCAAATATGAAAGGCTATCGGATTTTTGTTATACTTGTGGGAGGCTGGGACACTAATAGATTTTTTGTAGATTTCTAAAAACCTTCCCCTTAGAGTTACCCTTTGGTTCTTGGCTCAGAGCTTATACGTACCATGCAGGATCAAACCCACCACCACAGCAAAATCAAGCACCTTTTCAAGCAACAATGCAACTTGACAAAAGCAAGGAAGGAAATTAAAATCGATAAATACACAATGAATTTGCTTGAATGAACGAAAGGGAAACACAAGCAGCAACAAACACAAGAAGCCGAAAAACTGATGGGAGTAAAAAAAGGAAAAGGAAAAATAGATGAATTCCCTGAAGCTTCATCACAAGGAACAACCCGATTAGAAGCACCCCCAGATTTATTGGTGAGCTCACATGCAGTGGAATCACTCCAAGCCTTCTATCGGACACAAGCAGTAGAAACATTTTCGGTCAAAACCCTTGGAATGCGACTTACATTTTGGACCAAGCTCAAACTACCACTTCACTGAATCAACAAAAGGCAGTGAGAGTTTCTTCTCAAAAAGAGGTTGGTTTGGATTCAGAGATGAGGTGAGATGATTTTATATGAAATATAAAATTTGAAAAAAATATTGTTAAAATATTATTTTTTAATATTATTATTGTTTTAAAATTTGAAAAAGTTGAATTGAGATTTGAAAAAAATGAATTGTTTATTATATTTTGTGTGAAAAGTTAAAAAAAAAGTTGTAATAATAAGATGAGATGAAACACTTTCAAAATTCAAATGAGGCTTTTTCTCCAGCAATGATTTCAACCAAAAAGCAAAAGCGGTGGAACAAATCCAAGCCGACCATCTTCTGTCATTCTTTGCGCCGATGCACAACGGATGGCTCCAAAAGAACATTGAACCAACAAGCAAACCTCTTCACGAAGGAATGACCCATTCACGGTAGAGCACTCCCTACACTCGTGCCAAGCCCAACTGCTTCGGCTTCCTCAAATGAAGTATTGTTCAAAGAAATAAATTCATCTACTATTGACAATATGTCTTTATCAACAATCGCTAGGTCTCTCAATATGGAAATACAGTTAATCCCACTGAACCCTCTCCCATCCAATACAGTGAAAGGAACTTCTGAAGTAATGGAGGACCTACAGGCTAGGGAAGGAGAGAAGATAAATCAGCTTTAATTATGTCAGGGACAAGTGAGTCATGGGTCGTGGGTTCATTCATCTGCAAAACTTATCAATCAAGAGTTCAATCTCTACATTGTTAATACATTTTCATCAAGAAAAGAGACAAAACCATATTTTTCTAAAAGAGGAAATTTCTCTTTAAAAGCCATGACAGAGGCGGTAAAAATGAGAGATATTTTTTCTACAATTGGGAGCCACAAACCGACAGTCAACCTACATGCTTCTCAGATGAGGACGTCTAAATAAGCAAAGAAAGTCAAAGCTCCAAGCGAATAGCAGCAGCTAAGTCAAGACCAAAAAGCAAATCAAGATCTGAATATTCAATGAAAGCCCATCTCCCCACTCTCAACCTTTACTCAGAATCGCTCATCAATTAAAGTACAACCACATATAGCCCAGAAAAAACAACCCTGCAAAATTGAACAAGGGACACCCTCTATTAATTTTGAAGACGACCAGCAAGTAAAGAAAAAACAAAAAAGCCCAAAGACAGAGGGAAAACAAGAGAACCTAGTATGCTCTTCAGATGATGCAGATTTGACTTGCATGTTGCTGAAATTGAAATTTGAACCAATTAGGAAAATTAAGAAGAAAAGAGAAGCATCAACGTCCATTCCATATTTCATATCAGTTTTACAAGACTCCAAGAAATAAAAAAATAAAAAAAAAAAGACTGAAGAGGCAAGCTCCAACATGCCTCCCCAATCCCAATGAAGACACTGATTTGGAATTGTAGGGGTTTGGCCCACCCCAAGGCAATCAGATCATTAAGGGCCAATATTAGGAATTATAATCCGGATATAATCTTTTTGTCGAAAACCATGGTGTAGTCTAGTCGCATCTTATCTATTGTAAATAGCTTGGGTTTCCATAATTTTGTGAATTACCCGACCTCAAGCAACAAAAGAGGCCTCCTACTTGTATGGCGATTAGGTGTAGTTATTGAACCGGTCAATATTAATATGAATGCAATATCTATTTTAGTCTACTATGATCTTCATTATAATCCATAGCTTATCACTTTTGTTTATGCACCAGCACAATAGGAATTCAAAGAAATTTTTTGGAAACACATGGAATCTATACCTCTAGATCTTTTCCAGGTCCATGTGTTGTATTGGTGGTTTTAATGAATTACTCAATCAATCAGAAAAAAGCAGGGGACACCAGTGGCGACATCTTCAAAGGGAAGGTTAAAAAATTTAATGGATTGCCATGGATGAATTGATATTGGATATTCGGGCCCATCTTTCACTTGGAGTAATAATAGACATGGGGGAGCAAACATTAGAGAGAGGTTAGATCGGGGGATTGTCAATCAATAATGGAGAATACTCTGTCTAAATGCTTTCTTGCAAAATTTGATTTCTACAGCATCAGATCATAGTCCACTTCTACTGAGCACAACTGCACATCAGAGTAGGCCGCACTCATTTAAATTAGAATAATTTTGGATACACGAATTCCTTAGTCGGATAATTATTCAAGAACCGTGAAACAAGTAATTCAGAGGAACTCCAGCCTACTTTTTGTGCAAAAAAATTAAGGCAACCGAAGCAACATTAAAAATTTGGAATAAAGTTCACTTCGATAAAATTCAGCATCACATTCACAAAATTGAAAGAGATCTTCTTGAAGTGCAATGATTAACTCCAACTCCACAAAATCAATGAGAGAACAACAACTCCAATTTGATCTTCAAAAGCAGTTGAAGAATGAAGAAACTCTGTGGAGGCAAAAATCCCGAATTTCTTGGCTGACAACAACAGATCTCAACACCAAATTCTATCATCTCTCAACAACAATTCAAAGACGAAGGAATGCAATCTACTCCATCTAACTTGGCCCAAGTATTTGGTCATTGGACCAATCTTTAATTGAAACTTCTTTTCTAGACTATTTCCGGAACATTTATGCTTCTTCAAACCCAATAAATTGGGGACATCTAGAAAACCTTTTTGAACAGTAGACATCAGACATAGAAAATGATTTCCTTAGTGTAATACCAAATGAAGCAGAAATATTCAAAGCACTAAAACAAATCTCTTGCCAAAAAGCCCCTAGACTAGATGGAATGACAGCACTATTCTATAGACACTATTGGGATATTATCAAAAGTGAAGTAATCAAAACAGTGCAAAAGTTTTTTAGAATGGTAAACTGCTGAAACAAATCAACCACACAAATATTGCACTCATCCCAAAAATCCCAAATCCAAATCAACCCTAACACTATAGGTCCATTAGTTTGACCAATGTCAGCTATAAAATCATTACTAAAATTCTGGTTGTCCGCCTTAAATCTAATCTCCCCAGTATCATTTCTCCTTTACAGACGGTGTTTGTGCTAGGTTGAAACATAAAAGAAAATACGCTAATATCTCTTGAGCTATTTCACCACTGGAAGAAAAAGATAGGGAAACAAGGTTTAATGGCAATCAAATTTGATATGGAAAAAGCATTTGATTATGTAGAATGAGATTTTTTGTTTAAAGTGATGGAAGTACTTGGGTATAGTGCAAACTGGATTAATCTCATAAAGGAATGCATAACTACATCATCTTTCTCTATCATTATAAATGGAAGCCCCAAGGGTTTTTTTCATGCTCAGAGAGGACTCAGACAAGGGGATCCAATCTCACCTTTCTTAGTCACGCTATGCACAAAGGTATTATCTAGATTGATATCCAAATCATAGGAGCAAGGAAATTTCAAGGGAATCCGAATAAGCAGTAGTTGTCCACCAATCACTCACTTATTATTTGCAAATGACCTCATTGTCTTCGGGAAAGCAAATGAGCGAAGTGCCAAAGCGTTATCTGCAAATATTGAGAAATACATGGCATGGTCAAGACAACGAATAAGCCTTAACAAATCTTCTATCTTCATTACAAGAAATGCGAGTTCAGTGACAAAATCAATGATCAATCAAATTCTGCCATACATACCATCGTTGGCAAGAATGAAATACTTAGGGCTTCCAACCTCATGGAAAAAGAGTGTTTCAAAAAACTCATGGAAAAAATCAATAGCAAATTAGAAAGTTGGAAATCCAAAGTGTTATCTCAAGCAGGATGTACAATGTTAATCAGGTCAGTTGCCCGTTCAATTCCAACCTATCAAATCTAGTCTTTCCTACTGCCAACGTCAGTGTACAAGACTATGAATAGGAGCTTTAAAAATTTCTAGTGGGGTTTCAAAAAAGGGAGAAATCATAACCTGACAACAAAATCATGAAAATCAATATGTCAACCAAAATATCTAGGTGGATTGGGTCTCAAACTAATGGAAACTGAGTCAGAGAAATAATGGGCTATGGTACAAGCTTTTAACAAAAAAATACCTCAACTCAACCACGTTCAAAAATGTAGATTCAAAAAGTTTGGACTCATGGGTATGGAAGGGACTCCTAAAGACAAGGGATTTATTAACAAAAGGCTCATGCTTCCAAATTTTTGATGGCCTATCAGTAAATGTATGGACAGAAGCATGGATACCAGACATGGAAGACTTCAAGCCAAAGCCTATCCAAAATATGGAAGAGATATATCCTTAGTTGAGAGTTTTGAACATCATCAGCAACCACCCACGTGCATGGAATATTGAGAAGATGAGTACACTTTTTGAACAGGAAAGCATAGAATGTATTAAAAAAAATTCCTCTTGTCCAGAACAACCAAAGAAGTGACACATTGATACGACTCTTGAATAGCATACCACCTGGCGGCAAGATTTATAGGCTCCACCTTGCTTCAAGATTTTATAGAGCCCAGCTTCAAAAATCTATGGAGATTGAAAATACATGACCATCGCATGCTCTAACTTTGGAAAACTGTATGGGACATTCTTCTGACCAGGGAAAAGCTAAGCAGAATTATTGCAAATTTACTTCAAGAATTTCGTCCAATGTGCAACCAAGCAAAAGAAACATTGCTCCACCTCTTTGTGGAATGTCCTGTGCTTTGAATATTATGGAGATATAGCTGATGGCCCCTAAATTTGTCATCACTTCCAATTACATCCATGCAAGATTGGATAAATCTGATAATAAATCCAGCTCCTAAACTTGGTTTAACAGAATTTGGAAAACATCCTTTCAGATCTTTGCAGTAATCACTATGGACTTCATTTGGAGGAAAAGAAATGATATTATCCACAATCATACATCCTCAACTCTTGAATAGGATTCTCTCTAGCTAGACACCATATATCAAGCTTATAAACATGCATGGGAACAAAAGGCAAAGAAGAAACTCAAGGAAAGCTGGATAAAGCCTCCAACAAACCACTTCAGCTATTCATTTGGTGTAGCAATTAGGGAATCTTTCTCAACCACTTCTACCATCTGTCAAGACTCAGAAGGAAGAATTCTGGAGGTTTGGACCTCTAAGATCCAAAGCATCAACCCCACATTTGCGGAAGCCTCAACAAATGGAAAATTATTTGAAAAAAAGACCATCAATTCTGGAAGGAGATGCCCAAACAATAATTGATGCTATAACAAATGAAGTGCTTTCACCACAGTGGCAAGTACTACCGATCTTAGAAGACATCGACAAAAATCTTCATCCCTGGGTAAACTAGAGAATAAAAAAAAATACGCCAATCATAGAATCAGTGTGTGCACTCAGTGGTGCAATTGGCAGCGACTGAAATGATTTTTGGTTGAATACACCTCATTAGTATTCCTAATTGTATTATTCATAAAGATAGCGGCAAGGACCCACCTTAAACTTATTGTAATTCATCTATATATATATATATATATATAACGCATGCTTGTTGAGAAGTAAAAAAAAAAAGTCTTCCTTACAAATAAAGGTGTAAAAAAAAGTCTACACTACAAATAAAGGTGTCACCAATCTTGTTCATAAAAATGCATGTGCGTTGGAGTAAGAAAGATGAAAATGTTTCAATTGCAAAGGAAAGGAAATGAATGTCTCATGCCTTATGCTTCAAGTGATGCTTTAAATGAGTTTTAAAATGTCCATATGAACCGATGCTTTAAATGAGGTGAAGAAAGTATTTTAAAATGTCCCTATGAACTCATGCTTTAAATGAAGCGAAGAAAGTGTTTTAAAATGTCCCTATGAACTGATGCTTTATGAATGTCATGAAAAATGATGTTTAAGCTCATGCTTTTAAATGATGTTCTTCCATGAATGAACTGTTAAATGAAAAGGACTGAAAAGAAAGAATTGAAAGGATTGAATGAATGAATGTTGTATTCTATGAAAATATGTAATGGCCATATGAATGAAAAGGGTACCAAAGGAATGGGTAGATTACAATGCCGGGTAAGTAGTACTGGTAGTGCACCCAGTGCTGCCCCCTGACTGAAAGGGATTCCCAACTTGTGGCCACGGGTAGAATCCAGGTCCAAAGGAAGACCGCTAACCCTAACACATGGGGCGTAATAGTGTGTACCGGCCAAAGAAAGTAAAACATGAAAGTATAACTATTTCTTAAAATGTTTATATATGAAAGCATAGTTATTTCTTAGTATATTTATGCATGAAAGTATGGCTTATTCCTTAAACTATTTATGCATGAAAGCATTGTCACGATTAGCAAATGTTTATGTATGCATGTTTTCAAAAGAAAAGATTACGTGGTTAATATGTTAACAGCATGGTGTACTGCTTACTGAGTATTCGACTCACTTTTGTGTTAATGTTTTAAACATCCAGGTAATGAAGAAAAGGCTGGAGAGCAAGGCATTATTGTAGAGAGAGAGGTAGACGCTTAGTGTATTCCTTGTTGGTTTGACTTTACATGGATGATGGGTTATGTTTATGGGTGTCGCTTTTATGTTGGGACGGAGTCTCTTTCTAACTAGAACAGTTTTGTTTTTATGAACATATGATGGACTCTGTGAGTCCTTTATGGATAAATGTTGAATAGAATGTTTATTAGGTGTTCTCCTTATTATATTAAAAATTTAGAGTATACGTGTGTCATGTTCATGCCGATCGCATGTTATTAAAAAGAAACCAAAAAAAAAAAAGAAAGAAAGAAAGAGAAGAAATGAATGAAAAGAAAGGACAGGTATGTACGTTGCGATCCTGCCCTTCTCGGGGCGGGGTTGTGACAAATCTTGGTATTAGAGCCAGGTTATAAGGTCCTGTAGACTTTAGGGATGAACTAAGCTGAAGTCCTCTCTCTAAAGTATGCCAAGCTCCGCAGCAAGTTTAAAGGTATTTTCTTATTGAGTATCATGAATTATATTTGAATGATTGCAAGTCATGCATATTTGTTTCATATGAGTCCATTGCTATTGTTACTGTTATACGTGTTTTAGTATGGCACCGATAGACAATACGAAGAAAGACAGATGTTGGAGGGCAGCCCCCATTCCCATAGCGTAGAGAACCAACAGGAGGTTTCTAGAGATATGAGGGACCTCACCAGTGCAGTTGCATGCTTGATAGTGATAGTTATTGGCGAACAAACTGAGACGTATAGGCGAACCCAACATTCAACAGCCTTCGAACTATTCGGTAGACAGCACCCTCTGGTGTTTGATGGCAAGTGTAGCGAAGCAGATGCTGACAACTGGATCGAGCAGCTAGAGAAGATCTTCCACGTAGTCTTGTGTCCGAAACAAGAGAAGATGGAATTCATTGATTACAACTTATTTGACGTGGTAAGCAGGTGTTGGAAGTCTACTCATGGGCTTATTCCGTAAGAATTAAGCGAGGCAACTCCAATTTCGTAGGCGATATTTAAAGAAGCTTTCACTGACTAGTTCTTCCGCTTATTTCCCCATCGTGCACTAGTACTAGGCGATTTTGTTGCCACACATTCCTTCATATCCTTCATATCCCGTGAGTTTTCTTGTTTAAGTGAGAGGACTCTCGAGTCCTTAGAGTGTGTGATGTTCGTTTCTACTCCACTAGGAGACTTCGTAAATTGTAGCTCCTTATTGAAGGGATGCGTGATGGAGATATAAGGTCGGCATCTCCTTGCCGATTTAATCCTTCTCGACATGGAGGGGTTTGATGCCATTTTGGGCATGGACTGGTTGTCTAAGCACCATGCCTGCATGTCTAAGCACCATGCTTGCATGGAGTGCTTCGAGAAGGGAGTGGTCTTTAGACCACCGGGTGAGACAGAGTTTCGCTTCTGTGCAGTGGGTAAGCACCCCAAGCCCCAGATGGTTTTTGCGCTACAGGTCACCAAGATGCTAAAGAAGGGTTATGTGGGATTTTTGGCTAATTTGGTTGTCTCAACCACATGAGCCTCAACTTCTGCAAATCGAGGTAGTGAGAGAGTTCCCCGATGTCTTTCCAAATAAGCTACCCGGTTTACCTTCGGATAGAGAGATTGAGTTCTCAATAGACCTTCTACTGGGAATGACACCGATCTCCAAAACACCCTACCGAATGGCACCTGTAGAGCTCAAGGAGCTTAAGGATCAGTTGCAAGAGTTATTGAAGAATGTCTTTATTCACCCTTGCGTGTCACCATGGGGAGTACTAGTCCTCTTTGTGAAGAAGAAAGATGGATCGTTGCGCCTTTGCATCGATTATAAAGAACTGAACAAGGTGACCGTTAAGAACTAGTATCCGTTACCTCGAATCGATGATCTATTCGATCAACTTCAAGGAGCACAGGTATTCCCGAAGATAGATCTACGTTCGGGAAACTACCAGTTGAAGATTAAGGTGGAGGATGCTCCTAAGATTGCCTTCAGGACAAGGAGTACGTAGTCCAGTTTGTTATCGTATTTATTGACGATATCCTATTTTATTCTAAGAGCTCAGAGGAGCATGCACAACACTTGGAAGCGGTCCTACAAATCTTAAGGGAGAATAAATTGTATGCCAAACTGACTAAGTGTGAGTTTTGGCTATAAAAGATTTCTTTGCTTGACCACATAGTGTTGAAAGATGGGATTTATGTGGATCCTTTGAGGGTCAAGGAAATTGTAGAATGGCCTAGACCTAAGATGGCCCAAGAGGTCAGGAGCTTTTTGGGTCTTGTGGGGTATTACCAGAGATTTGTCGAAGGGTTTTCCCGCATTGCACCCCCATGATAAAGCTCACCAGGCAAGGGGATAAATTTATATGGACTGAGGAGTGTGAGAAAAGCTTCCAGGAGTTGAAAGATAAGCTTGTGACGGTGCTTATTCTGACTACACCTTCGGGTACAGGTGGTTTCATGATATATAGCGATGCGTCACATTTTTCAGAATGAAGAGGCTGGGAAGATACCATTCCTTTGAGTAGAGGTAGAGCAAAAGATAAGATGTTTTGGGGTCCATCAAAAAAGGGTATTTTCTCGGTGAGAAGTGTATATTTTTTGCTTATGGACAGAAGGGTGAGGATTAAAGGAGAGAGCTAAAGAGAAGTTAAAGAGGATGAAAGGTGCAGAAATATATGGGTATGATTTCTTTCTCCCCCCCCTCTGTTTTGTTCTCTCTTTGTTGATTTTGGATTTTTTTTTTTTTTTAGAATGTTTGAATGTTTGAGGAGTATTTTTATGGTAGATCTGTTTGAATGTTTGAGGAGTATCTGTTTAGATCTATTTAGCTGCAAAATGCTAGAGCCGTGGGTTATTATTATTTGGAAGATCTGTTATATCCGATAACATATATATATGTAATGAAGATTTGTTATTATTTGGAAGAAATGGTTTTTAGGATGTTGTATCTTTGATTTTTCTAGATTATTATTTTTTTAAAATTAGTTGTGTTCTGGGTGGAGTTTGGAAAAAAAAATTGGGGCCTTTGGGTTCCAGAATATTTTTAGGAAAAGTTTGATGGTGATGATGATGATGATTCCTTTGAGGATCTAGACTCGGGCCCTTTTGATGATTACTGTGTGGTAATTAAGCACCTGAGATTTTGATCCTTAGGATTACTAGTATGGGGTATGTACTAGACATTATTGCACTCTCCCTCTGCATTCTGCACATTGAGTAGTAAATGGATAATAGTCCAGCTGTGGCACGGAGATGGGCAATTGCAAGGTAGGTAAATGCGGTGGATTCAGAGGAGATGATATTTCTAATAATAAAAAAGAATCACTCTTATCCATGTGAATCCAACATGGTTTGGTCTCCATTCTATTGTATGAGCATCATAGGCAACTATTGAGAAAACAAGGACATGGCATTTGTTTGTTTCGTTGTTCTTCTGCATATCCTGCTAACTAGTTTTCCTACCGTACCTTTAGCTTAATGCATATATTAATGCTAAACTCTGAAGACTTTCTTTTCTTTTCTTGTTTTTTTTTTTTTTTTTTACAAACTGGTGCCTTTCAATCAACCCAACAGGAAAAAAAAAGAATTTCATCATCATGGCGAAGTTTAGAAGAAAATGCCTTGTAGTCAATGCAAACCACAGCCTCAGCAAACTCCTCTTTGATCTTAAATGAGGAGCTAGAGAAACTATATATACATTAATGTTGATGAGATTTGCATGGCCTTTCGGTTTTATATTGTCATGCACTATAAGTGGTTAATGCTTAATATATACAAAGTCACCATGCACTATGTTGTTATTAGGTTAATTAAGATAGTTATTAGGTACATATATGTTTTCTCAAATATAAAAAACTAGAAAGTTGGGCAAAGTTTTTTTTTTGTATGTTCTTGTTTATTAATTTTGCTAAGAGAAGTGGCTGTCTATGTATATGTATTTGAATGAAAACTCTACAAAATATTTGTTAGTGTGGGTGCATTTGGAAAAATAAAAAAAAAGAATCCATTCTCATCTTAATCTTTGATTTATTAAGTGGAATTTGTCTTAATCCTTGTATATATATAATCATTGTTCAAAACTATGTGTTTTGCAGGATCTCTCAGTCAAATTACTTGAAGTTGCTATTTGGTGTGGAGATTAAATCATTAATGGACATGTTACTGATTTTGGAATTCATACATTGTAATTTTGTATATTGTAATGTAACGTATAAATATCAAATAATGTAATATTTAATGTATTGTATTGTGATGCATGCATGGATGAATTTATGCATTTAGTATTTAGAACACATTATGCGATCCAACTTGACTTTAAAAAAATAAAGGATTTTGAATAAAAAATAATTATGGTTTGAAGTTTTGTGTTTTGCTAATTGAGCTTTTAGAACACAAATATTTTTAATCAAATAAAGGCTTTTACTAGAAAAAAACAAAAAAACAAAAAAAAAAAAAAGGGTACAACCCAGAACCTGGATTTTCGGGTTTCAAAAACCCAGATCCATTCGGGTTCCAACCCGGGTCTGACCCGGATCAATCCGGCTAGGGTTTGAAATCCGAGTTCCGGTCTGGGTATACCCGGGTTCCCGGGTCGGAACCCGGATGAACACCCCTAGTCTTACCATGCATATATGTGATCTTTTTCACAAGGAAAAGTAATTATTAGGTATTTCAAATAATATGATCAATGATGTGTAATCGGACATAAACGTACAAAATGTGTGCCAACAAACGAGGACCTTAAGATAGGTTAAAATGACACCTTAATAAGGTAAATCAATCTAATTAGTTAAGTTTCAGATTTCTTAGATTTCTAATTTCATGACCACAAAATACGTATGGAATATACAGCAGTCTTTTCTAGATGTGATCTTACTTCTTTTGTCACAAACAATATAGCTTGTGTGATTAATCAACAAATCTGAAAATGCGTTTTTCTCTATTAAGGATCTATAAGAAAGGAAATCATTAGCGAACTAACTTGAACGTAATATGGGACTATAGTGCCCCTTTATATCTAAGCATGCAACTCATTGGGTGCGACAAAGCACCCGATCTGAATTACGTAATTATAATTACAGTTTTTTCAATATTGACTAGATGAGGTATAAGCTAAGTACATATCCCAAATCTGCATACTTTTGGGTCGAAAAGTATGCAGATTTAGCTAGGGATTAATGCACATGGACAAAAGAGGTGGGGGTGCAAGTAAATATTATGGTTTGCAAATTTTGCCTAATAACTTAATACTAATTAGTTAATTGGAGATGTTGTTTGTGGGGGAGAATGCAATCTTGCACTTGTCCTCTTCATTCAGCATTGCCCATATTTGCAAATATAGGTTGTTATGTATCTTCTAGAAGGCAATAAAATCAAGTTGGGGAACCTGCGAATGATCACTGGATGGACAACAATGGCAGCGACAAACACTTATTTCCATTACAGTAACAATTCCAATGAGATCCTCCTCATTGCGTGTTGTGAAAAATGATGACAAAAATTGAAAGTAAATGTGAAAAGATCAATCAAACACTCACACGTCACGAGATTTACATGGTTCGGCAACTTGCCTTCGTCCACGGGAGTGGCAAAGGATTTTTATTACTTGAGGAATCACAATACAATAGTTGGGCGACAACTATGCATACACTGTACGCCACAGAACCACAAAACACAAATATATTGGGTACACGACGGAAACCCTAATATTTCAACAAAAGTGATGTTCGCTCAAGTGGCGTGTCGAGTGTGCCTCGAATGAACCTGTTTCTCGTCAATTGCTCGAGCCATGTATCGAGTGACTCAGGAGCAAACTCTCTGACTTGAACTCTGCTCGAGTGGTATGTCGAGCGAGATCGAGCGAACCCTCTGTATCGCATTTGCTCGAGCTCACTATCGATTAGGTCTTGAGCAAAGTCTCTATGATGCCTCCGCTCGAGCGGTGTGGACCAAACTCCATAGTACTCAACAATTCTCCCACTTGGAGACTCGTACACATGATATCCTCCACCTCTATAACTCATTGCCCATGTCTTCAAGCTAGAAGACCAATTAAAGTTGCGCACAACTTCAGGTTCTCAAGTGTAACACCCTATGTCAACATATCAGCAGGGTTCTTACTTCCACAAATTTTCTCAAGTAACAACTGCCCATCATCTAGCAATGATCGGATAAAGCGATACCTGATCTGAATGTGCTTGGTCCTAGAATGAAATGATGGATTCTTGGTGTGTAGAGAGTGTCCTTCTGATTCTTTTTACCCAATTCCTCCAAGAAGCATTGTAACCAAATAATCTCCTTTGACACTTTTGACAGTGCAATAAACTCAGCTTCTGTAGTTTACAAAGAAACGATTTTCTACAAATTTGAATCCCATGACACGGTAGTGCCACCCACTATTTGGGAGCTTGCTTCAGACCATACAAGCTCTTCTTCAGTCTGCAAACTTAACATTCATTTTCCTGTATTACAAACCCCTCAGATTGATGCATATAGATATCTTCTTCTAGGTATCCATGAAGGAAAGTTGTCTTGACATCTAACTGCTCAAAAAATAAATCGTTAGTTGCAACCATAGCCAGCACTAACTTGATGGTTGTGATCTTCACCATAGGAGAAAAGATCTCAGAGTAATCAATACCATGTTTCTGCTGAAAGCCTTTTACAACAGGTCTGGCCTTATACTTTTTTCTGCCATCATGCTCAGTCTTCACCCGGTACACCCACTTGTTGTGAAGTGCCTTCTTCCCTTATAGAAGTTCTGTCAACTCTCATGTCTGATTCCCTAACAAGAAATCCATCTCATCCTTTATAGCCAGCTTCCACTTGCTAGAATTTTCATCTTGCAAAGTTTCTTTGTAGCTCTGCAGTTCTCAACCATCTATCAATAGAATGTAATTCCAAGTAATTGAGAAACGCTGTGGGGGATGAATAGTCCTAACAGACCTGGAACTGTAGTTGTAGGTGTGGACGACTCTAGATCTAACTACGGAACCATAGGAATGGGTGCATTGGGCCCACTCTCTCCATCACTCACATCTCTGCACTGCACTGAAGCCTCTGGTCGCACAAACTCAGACTCTTGAGGAACTGTTTTAGCAATTGTACTGGACTTGTCCTTGTACATAATCTTCTCATTGAATATCACATTCCTGCTCCTTATAATCTTCTGACCCTGTTCATCCCATAAATGATAGCCAAATGACTCGTCTCCACAGCCAATGAAATAACATTTATTTGACTTAGTCTCAAGTTTTTTACGAGAATCAAAATCAACAAGAACATAAGAACGACAGCCAAAAGTTTTAAGGTGAGAAAATTCGACTCTTTCTCGCTCCAAGATTCCTTAGGCAATTCACAATCTAACAGAACTGATGGCTCTCTATTTAACAGGTAGACAGCAGTGCTGACTGTGTCTACCCAAAAAGTAGGTGGTAATCCATCATGCAACCTCATGCTTCTAGCACGCTCATTAATGGTTCTGTTCATATGTTCAACAACTCCATTTTGCTATGGTGTCCCAGGAATGGTCTGCTCCATTCTGATACCATGAGTTGCACAGTACTTCTTGAACTCTTCATCAATATATTCTCCACCATTATCAGACCTCAAACATTTCAGCTTTAAGTATGTCTCTGTCTCAACCAGGGCCTTCCAATTTATGAACACATTAAATACATTAGATTTATGCTTCAAAAAATAAACCCATACCTTCTTGCTGTGGTAGTCAATGAATATGACGTAGTACCGAGAACCTCCAAGAGATGCCACTGGAGAAGGTCCCCACATGTCTGTGTGCACAAGATCCAGCTTTCCTATTTTCAGTGTTCTGCCACTCTTCAAGAAACTAACATTTTTCTGCTTCCCCAGAACACAACTCTCACACATACTGAGATCAACTGACTTCAATTGTGGTAGCTTGCCTTTAGATAGTAGTTCTTTCATGCCTTTTTGACTCATATGGCCAAGCCTACAGTGCCACAAATCTGTTGTACTCTTTGCAGCTGTAGTAGCAACAGTGTTATTCAAACTAGTAGTCATATATAGAGTACTAGTTTTCTTACCCTGAGCTAGTACCAATGCCCCTTTATTAACCTTCCAGGTGCTATTTGAGAATAGTACTGAATGGCCACAACATCTAGCTGCCCAATAGAGATGAGGTTCTTATTTAACGCAAGAATGTGTCTGACCTTTTGTAAGGTCCACTTGTTCTTGTTAGGGAGTGCAATATCAATGTCTCCCATTCCCACTACGTTCAACACCTCTCAGTCGGCCAGGTAAACCTTCCCAAAATCACTAGCAACATAGTTTTGCATTATCTCTCGATGGGAAGATAGGTGAAAAGAAGCCCCTCAATCCAATATCCAGTCATCAACTGGACTATGAACTGCAAGTAATAGTACATCATGTACTTCTTTAGTTACCATATTAGCACTATCATTTTACATCATTTTTGGATTTCTACAGTTCTTCTTTATGTGACCAGCCTTGCCATAGTTCCAACAAGTTGTCTGCTGCCCAGGCTTTGACTTGCTCTTGCCCCTGTTCTTTGATTTTGATTTGCCTCTGTTTGAGTTCATGTCTTATGATCTCACCTGAGAATCAACATTCAGTGCTAAACTCGAACCTGAGGTCTCACCTGAATCCTTCCTGCGCACCTCCTCAGCCAAAATAAAATTGCATATGTCATCATATTTCAGTTTAGTTTCCCAATAGAATTACTGGCAGCCATTCTCATGGCTTCCCAACTATTTGGCAGTGAGGCCAATAGTATGAATGCAAGTATCTCATTATTAAACTCAATTTCAACAAACGAGAATTGATTTGTGATAGTATTAAAATCATTCAAATGTTGTGCAACAGACGTACCTTCTATCATCTTCAAATTGAATAACTTTTTCATCAAGTGTACCTTGTTATTTGCTTACAGCTTTTCATACATACCCTACAAAGCCGCTGTGAGATCCGCAAGCGTCTTCTCCTAGATGATGTTGTGTGCAATAGATCTCGATAGGGTTAGCCAAATAACCCCCAGAACCTGTCTATCTAACAGGTTTCAATCAACAGCCACCATGTTGTCTGGCTTCTTCCCCAACAATAGAAGATGAAGTCTCTTCTCATAGAGGTAGTCCTCAATCTGCATCCTCCAGTAACCATATTTTGTGTCATCGAACTTCTCAATTCTCGATACTTTCACTTCTTCTCCAACCATCGTTTTTCCTCAGACCTGAACCTTGACTCTTGATACCAATTGTTGTGAAAAAATGATGACAAAAATTGAAAGTAAATGTGAAACGAACAATCAAACAATCACACGACACAAGATTTATGTGGTAAGGAAACTTGTCTACGTCCACGGGAGCTTAAGATGATTTTTATTACTTGAGGAATCACAATATAATAGTTGGGCGACTACTATGCATACATTGTACGACCACAGAACCACAAAACACAAATATAGAGGGGACACGACAGAAACCCTAATATTTCAACAAAAGCAATGTTCGCTCGAGTGGCATGTCGAGCGCGCCTCTAGCGATCCTGTTTCCCGTCTACTGCTCGAGCCATGTGTCGAGCAACTCATGAGCAAACTTTCTGACTTGAACTCTGCTTGAGCGATATGTCAAGTGAGGTTGAGCGAACTCTCTGTCTCCCATCCGTTCGAGCTCACTGTCGATCAGGTCTTGAGCGAAGTCTCTGTGACGCCTCCGCTCGAGCAACTAGAGACTCCACTCGAGCGGTGTGGATCAAACTCCACAGTACTCAACATTGCGAGGTCAAGTGTATTAAAAAATTGCACAAAGAACTTAACCCAAATTTCTCATAGTGTAAGAGAAAAGGATATAAAGATAAAAGATGTATCCATCAACTGAATCCAAAAGCAATCATTCTATACATAAAAGTAGACCACAATCTTCCAAAGACAGCCGAAAGTTCAAAAAAATAATCAAGGCACCGTCTTGCTAGTTATATTTATGATTGGAAAGATGCTACATTGTGAAAAATACTTGTCGCATGTGATGTATGAGGGGAAGTAGTTTTTGCTAACAACTTCTCCATATAAGATCCAGCTGCTCGCATTTCAGCTTCCAATCAAAAGGCATAGAAAGCAGGTAAGCAATTGGTCAACAAAACAGAGGCCTATTAAAGATTATGCATGAGAATTAATTGTTTCTGAACCAAACTGTTACAGCAGAACAGCATGACCAAAAGTAACATTTGAAGGAACCAATAAGCTAGTAAGCAAATCATGACACGATAACAACATTGAACAAGAGAGAAACAAGCTTATGCTAATTAGCATCAGGAATCCTGGTCAATATGGAAGATTGGAAAATTATATATCAAGAATCTGAACTGTATGTGGAATGCACAGTGTGCAGACCATAACTATTTACAGTTTACCCTGATTATACTAGTCAGCAAAAGCTGAACTTTCAGCATGTTAAGCAGGTTGAGGTAACTTTCAACATTCATGGTATGACTTTTAATCCTTAGTTATTTCCCCCTTTGTTCAAGCAAGTAATCAATGTGTGAGATCAGGTTTGAAATTCAACTGAGAAATTTAGATATATACTTCCAATTTAAGATCCATTACATACTCTCTCTACCTCTTTAAAAGCACCTCAGTATATTTGTCACACGTATCGGGTTTAGGGGTCGGGCTAATCATGGGCCAAGGACACAGGAAGTTCGGACCAGATGTAAGGGAAGCATATAGATGGGCTTAAGTCCAGTTATTTACATTTAGGCCTTAAACTGCATACTATGTTGTCATTTACTGTTTTACCATTTTTATGTTTGTTATTCAGACTCTTGTTTGATTGGTTAAAGGCTTTGTCAAAGCCGTTAGCAGTAGTGGGCACTATAAGTTACAGAGGCGTGTAATAGCTGGGTATCGAATATTCTAACAGAAATACATTCTCTGAGATTTCCCTTCCCCTTCGTCTACTTTTCTCTCTCAAGTTTCTGGAGGATTCTCACCCTCTAAGTGAGCTCAAAAAACCATTTACAGTTCTTATTACATTGTGAGTGTTACAATCTGGTATTAGAGATTTCGGTCTCACTGTGCTTACAAGAAATAAATAGCAGATGGTACAAGGTTGAGTCAATTGCAAGAAGGTCTGACGAACCTCAACAAATCCACTGATTTCGAGTTTAAGACAGTAGAAACCAATATGTTGACCTTGAAGCGTCAATATGATGCTATTATGCAGCAACTGGCAGCCATGAACGTTGAGCTACAAAAGTTGTCTCACAACTCTGGTCACCCAGAGTCTTCAAACCATCACCACCACCACCATCGCCATGAGGATCACCAAGAATCTGGAGGAGAAATGATACCAAGGTCAGTACGTATTGATTTTCCAAGTTTCAAGGGGGAGGACCCCACTGGCTGGCTTTATAAGCGCAACCATTTCTTTAATTTTTACAATACATTACCACAACACAAGTTGAGACTGGCCTCTTTTCATATGGAAGGACAAGCCCTCATCTAGTTTCAGGATTTAGAGAAATCGGGTGGTTTGGATCATTGGGAGGGATTCACCCAAGCATTACTACCTAGGTTTAGTCCTAGTTCATATGATGATCCCCTGGAATTATTGACCCGTTTGAAGCAAGTAGGAACTGTTGAGGATTATAAATCCATATTTGAAGCCTTATCTAATAGGTTGGGTGGCCTATCTGAGTCTTACAAACTCAGTTGTTTTTTGAGTGACTTGAGGGATGATATAAGGTTGTCTATGAAAATGTTCAAACCAGATAAACTGCTTATTGCCTATGGCCTAACAAGGATACAGGAGGAACTGTTGGGAGCCATAAGTAAGAATTCTAAAGGATTATTGCCCTTACCCTAACCCATAATCCCCAAATACCCCTATCATAGCCCATCCACAGCACCAAAAGGACCTCCTAAAGCTCTAGTTCTTGTCCAAAAAATAAACCAGACCCAAATGAAGCATCACAGGGATAAAGGACTATGTTATTACTGTGACTCAAAATGGAACCCAAACCACAAATGCTCCAACCCAAAACTATTCCTTATTGAGGAGACAAAGGAGGACTCGGGGGAGGAAATGGGGGAAGAAGAACCCTTAGAGAGCCCAACACCCAACACACAACTAGAAATTTCCCTACATGCCTTGTTAGGATCCCAAAACCCGAAAACAATGAGATTGAGAGGTAGGGTGGGAGATCAGGAGGTGGTCATACTTGTTGACTCAGGGAGTACCCATAGCTTCCTAGACCCCTTAGTAGTAAGAAAAGGGAATTTGGCAGTTAAAGGGGAGGAAAGGGTTAATGTAAAAGTAGCTAATGGTGAGTTGCTCACTAGTGAAGGAAGATGTCCTGAACTAAGGTTTGGAGTGCAGGGAAATAGCTTTTCCACAGAAGTTCAAGTGTTGGTATTGGCGGGTTGCATGGTGTTAGGCGTGCAATGGCTAAGGGAATTGGGGCCAATACTCGAAACTTTGTTGAGCTGACCATGGAATTCCAGCAACATGGTAAGTCCATCAATTTGAAGGGCTTAAGCCCTACCAACAGAATTGTGTTGGGGGGATTAAATAAACATCATAAATTGGAAAAAATGGGCTTATTATTGCAGTTAATGGAAAATGTTTTAGTCTCAAAAGGGGAAAAAGTTCCTGAGCAAATACAAGACTTATTAAATCAATTTAATGATGTGTTTGGGGAACCACAAGGGCTGCCACCTAACAGGACCATGACCACTCTATTACCCTACTACCAAACACCACACATGTTTCAGTCAGACCATATAGATACCCCTATTTTCAAAAAGAGGAGATAGAGAAGATTATTAGGGAATTGCTTAGTAATGGGGTAATTCAACCCTCCCAAAGTCCCTATTCATCCCCTGTTTTACTTGTGGGGAGGGCCAATGGTTCATGGAGGATGTGTGTCGATTATAGGACACTCAATAAGGCCACTGTCAAGGACAAATTTCCCATACCAGTAGTAGAGGAGCTGCTGGATGAGTTGTGTGGGGCCTAGGTTTTCTCAAAGCTGGATTTACGATCTGGTTATCACCAGATCAGAGTAAGAGAAGAAGACATTCCTAAAAATGCCTTTAGAACACATGAGGGCCATTACGAATTTTTAGTTATGCCTTTTGGGTTAACTAATGCCCCATCTACATTCCAAAGTCTCATGAATGACGAATTCAGGCCATACTTAAGGAAATTTATCCTAGTGTTCTTTGATGATATCTTAGTCTATAGTAAGACAGCAAAAGAGCATGTGCAGCACTTAAAGCTGACCCTAGAGACTTTAAAGAGGGCATAGCTTATTTGCTAAACCATCAAAGTGTTATTTTTCTTGTTCTTAAGTGGCTTATTTAGGGCACCTAATTTCGGCAGAAGGGGTGAGGGCAGATCCTGAAAAAATCAGAGCAATGGAAGAGTGGCCTTTTCCCACTACACTCAAGGCCTTGAGGGGCTTCCTTGGCCTTACAGGCTACTATAGAAGATTTATAAAGGGATATGGTGGTATTGCTGGTCCCCTAACTAGTTTGTTGAAGAAAAATCAATTTTGTTGGACAGCAGAAGCGGAGGAGGCTTTTATTAAGCTAAAAACAATAGTGACCAAACCCCCGGTACTGGCCCTACCAGATTTCACACTACCCTTTGTTATTGAGTGTGATGCCTCTGGAAAGGCCATTGGAGCTGTACTGATGCAAAGGAACTGACACATTGCTTATTTTAGTCAAGCCCTTGAAGGAAGAATTTTGGCTTGGTCAACATATGAGAAGGAATTGTATGCCTTGGTGGCTGCTATACAAAAATGGAGACCTTATTTAATTGGACAGATTTTTACGGTAAAAACAGATCACCAAAGTCTCAAATTCCTCCTAGAACAAAAGATAGGGACTCCAATGCAACAACAATGGGTCTAAAAAATTTTGGGGTATGACATAAAAGTGAAGTACAAAAAGGGGACTGAAAATATGGTGGCTGATGCATTGTCTAGAAGGGATGAGGGCATTAAACAGGAGCTAGAAACCAGTATTTCTGCCATGTCAGTACCTATTGCCGAATGGTGGGAAGAAATTAAGGATGGGTACACTAAGGATCCTTTCACTGAAAACTTACTGAGTTTAAACCAGAAAAAGCAATTACCTATGAACTTTACAGCAAGGGAAGGCCTGCTTTATTACAAACAGAGGTTATGTGTGGCAAACCATGGGGATTCTAGACTGAAGATACTGCAAACACTCCATAGTGGGCCCTTGGGGGGACATTCTGGTTATGACAAGACTCTACAGAGGATAAAAGGGGAATTTTATTGGCCCGAGCTCATAACTGATCTTAAGAAGTTTATTAGGGAGTGTGAGGTTTGTCAAGAGGTTAAGGTTGATTAGTCCAAGCCCAGTGGACTATTGCAACCCCTTCCAATTCCCTCAACCATAGGTCCACATAACCATGGATTTTGTGGAGGGACTACCAAGTTCACAGGGTTTCAACAGTGTGTGAGTGGTGGTGGATAGACTCACTAAGTACTCCCATTTTGTTCCTCTGAAACACGCCTTCTCTACCAAGACAATGGCACAATTGTTTGTTAAACATGTCTTTAAACTACATGGGATGCCCCAATCCATTGTCTCGGATAGAGGAAGTATTTTTCAAGTATGTTTTGGCAAGAACTCTTCAAGATCCAAGGCATCCAACTAGCCTTCAGTACCTCATATCACCCTCAAACTGACAGCCAGAGAGGCCGTCAACAAATGCCTAGAAAACTACCTCAGGTGTTTTGTGGGTGACCAACTGAAAACATGGGCACACTGGGTTCCCCTAGCCGAATGGTGGTATAATACCAACCACCACGCCTCTACCCGTACCACTCCTTTTGAGGCCCTCTACGGGTATCCACCACCCAAACTTATCCAATACATCCCTGGAACAACAAAGCTAGAGGCCGTGGACGAAGATCTCAGATCAAGGGAAATTTTTTTACAACTACTCAAGCACAATTTGCACAGAGCACAGAGTCGGATGAAAAAGTACGCAGATTTAAAAAGAAAGGAACGAAATTTCAAAGTAGGAGAATGGGTCTACCTTCGGCTTCAACCTTATCGGCAGATGTCTTTGGTGCAGAGGCAAAGTTTGAAGCTTTCTCCTAGGTTTTGCAGGCCTTATCAGGTAGTGCAGAGGGTCGGCGAGGTAGCCTACAGACTGAATCTTCCACCCTCATCTTCGATTCACCCGGTATTTCACATATCCCAACTCAAAAGGAAGCTAGGGCAACAGGCAATAGCAGTTCCGGTCTTACCTCCTGTGGATGTTGACGGCGTGATTAAACCAGAACCAATCGAGGTGTTGGCCAGAAGGATGCAGAAAGCAAGGAACCAGGCGGTCGTAGACTTGCTGGTCTGTTGGCAGGGGCAGAACCGTGAGGATGAATCGTGGGAGCCCTTCCATGAAGTGAAGCACACCTTGTGGGAAAGGTGTTCTAAGGAAGGGGGCTTTGTCACACGTATCGGGTTTAGGGGCCGGGCTAATTGTGGGCCAAGGACACGGGAAGTTTGTACCAGATGTAAGGGAAGCATGTAGATGGGCTTGAGTCCAATTATTTACATTTAGACCTTAAACGGCATACTATGTTGTCATTTATTGTTTTACCCTTTTTATGTTTGTTATTCAAACTCTTGTTTAATTGGTTAAAGGCTTTGTCAAAGCCGTTAGCAGTAGTGGGCACTATAAGTTACAGAGGCGTGTAATAGCTGGGTATCGAATATTCTAACAGAAATACATTCTTTGAGATTTCCCTTCTCCTTCTTCTACATTTCTCTCTCAAGTTTCTAGAGGATTCTCACCCTCTAAGTGAGCTCCAAAAACCATTTACAGTTCTTATTTCATTGTGAGTGTTACAATATTCTTCACCATCGTATTCTGTGTAATGGGCAATTTCGTATAGCATTAATATGTCGAGTTTCAGGCTCATCTTGGTAAACTTATCTTTTAAATCTCCTTTTTTCTATTCAATAGAAGTTGCTAAGAGTTAAACATAATAAATGGTTACAAATAGCAATTAAACAAGTCTGAAATCATGATTTTCCGCCTAAAAATGACAATATGCCAAAAAAGTATGAATAATCACAAATACATTATGCATGCTAATCAAGTTTGTCTTGAGTAAAACAAGTTACATAAACCAGGAAACTAGAAGCCATAATAATAAACTTACAATTAGTAGTTATCGAAGATATATTACAATCATTAAGACATCAAAAGCTTACCTGGCAGTCCGTTCGATGGATGGCCCAATCTAACTTTTATGGTCGTATTCTCTTTAGTCGTGTCAAGGAACATGGTATGAGCTTTGGTTCATTTTCTAATTTTTTTACTTTTCTTTTCATGCACTTAATTGTTTTTGTGGTGTCTCTTGCCTAAGGGCTTTTGCATTTAGAATACTCCATTACTAATAATATCATTATTATTATTATTTCATCTACTTTTTAATATTATTCACTATTATTCAATATTCTATAATAAATTTTTTTTATTAATTTTTCACTATTATTCACAGAATATCTGTGATTACCTCAGTACTCAAACACAACTTAAGAGAAATGTATTAGTTACAAAAGGATTCTACAAAAATACCCTACCCCCTATTGTATTACTCAATTTAGTTGACTCTACAATTAATATGTAAATAACATGTCCTTAGCAAGTTATTAAAATCCATATGCTCAGGAGGTTTGGAAAAAAATTTGGAAGTTGGACGTCACACCAGGAGACAAAACCTTTCTATGGAGAGCCTGCCAGGAGGCTCTTCCCACTCAGTCCAACCTGTTTAAAAAGAAAGTGGTGAGTGATCCATTATGCCCAATCTGCAATAGGGAAGAGGAAAGTGTGCAACATGTGCTGTGGAGCTGTGAAGCAGCAAAGGATGTGTGGAGTCAGTGCTCCAAAAAACTACAGAAATGCTCCATTTCTAGCTTCTCAATGATAACATTTTTTGAGACATTGACTGAGGCATTGAATCAAGAGGAACTACAAGAGTTTGTGATTACAGCAAGGAGGATCTGGTGGAGAAGGAACTCTTTCATTTTCAAGAAAGGATTTACACATCCAAACCATATTGTTAGAGAGGCAAGAGCTACTCTAAACATGATGGCAGAAAAGAACCCAGACCAGTGCAATACACAAGCCTCTCCCACGGTGAATCATTGGAAAGCTCCTCCAGTGGACTGGTACAAAGTTAACTGGGATGGGGCAATGGACAAAATTAAGGGGCTGATTGGTATAGGAGTGGTGATAAGAGACAGGTCGGGGCAGGTTATTGCAACATTGAGGCAGAAAGAAAAGCTCTACCCTGACCCTCTACTAGCTGAATCATACGGTGCTCTCCAAGCTGTGAAACTGGCTAGGGAGATTGGTCTGCATCAGGTCATACTCGAAGGTGATTCACTGCAAGTCACAAAAGCCTTGGTTGAAGACAGAGAAACATTGAGTAGCTCAAGCATGTTTTGTAGTGAAGCTAGACATTTCCTCAAGCTGTTTGAAAAATGGGAAGTCACTCATGTTAGAAGGAATGGCAATCACATAGCCCATTTACTTGCAAAAAATGCTCTTAGCATTACTGATCAAATTGTAACTATGGAGGATACTCCATCTTGTATTGCTAACTTTATTTAATGGAATGGTTTAAGGTTTTACTCAAAAAAAAAAAAAAAAAATCCATATGCTCATGAAACTTCAAAAAGAATATTAAATAATGTAAGTGAAGTGTAATTCAATCTAATCAGAATAATGATATTTTATCACAGCCAATATGGTCATATGCCTCAATCCTTACACCTAACCTCAAAGGATATATAATAATGATAAGTTTGCACTTGCACAAGTTTAAAATCCCCCATAAGCATTACTAGGGGAAGGAAAAAAAAAGTTCAAAATTAGAAATTGTGGAGCGATAATTCTTTTCCAACTTTTTTTACAATTCTCTTAAATAAATGGCATTTTTCTAAAATAATGATATTTCTAAAATTCTAAAATAATTATACAAATCTTAATTAAGAGGTTAAACAATGCTAACTTTATTTCTTTCAATTGCTCAAGGTATCAAGCACTCGCTGGTATTGTCTACTGAGCTTAGAACAGAGTATTTGGAATTTAGAAACACATTTTTATTTCGACCATAGATTGTCTAGTACTAAAGGTATGGCTTTTGCCCTCCCATATTCTTATTGATAGTCCAATTTGATTGGTTTAGAGGCAGCTGGGGGGACAAAAATACAGATTTGAACTAAGTTCTACTGCACTCAATAATACCAAGCTACCCATGAAACAAGAGACGTGGTGCTTTAATGCAAAACAACCGACATAGCATCTAAGAATAGCGGCGAGGTGAACCTGCAAAAGTGTGGCAATTTCTCGATTTTCACAATTTTACAACACATTAATTGTCACAAATTTCTCAAAATTTTCAACTAATTATTGCATTCTACTCGATTTGTTTATATTCACAAACATTATTGATGAATCAGCTATTATGAATTTAAGGCAATGATGAAAACAGAGTAGGACTGGAAAATGGAATCTCTAGATTTGGATAATGAGATGATAATTTTTGATTTTATATGAAAGTTTAAAATATTATTTTTTAATATTATTATTATTTTAAAATTAAAAAAGTTAAATTGAGATTTGAAAAAATAGAATTGTTTATTATATTTTATGTGAAAATTTAAAAAAATTATAATGATGAGATGAGATGAAAATTTTGTATCTCATCTTGGTTGCCAAACAGTGATCTTGCTAGAATTTTTTGTTGTGACAACATAAGAAACCTTGAGAAGGCTTAGATAGAAGAACTCCTTGCATTTTCATCTCTTGAAATGAACTCCTTTGAAACGGAAGAGCTTGTTGAGATCTCCAATACTTTTCGTGGATTTTTCAGTTGTAGGCTACATGTTTGAATATCTTTAAAATTGTTGGTGAAATATATAATAATATAATAAAAATTACAACGAAATTAACATTTAAATAAAATCAGTTTGGACTGAGGCACTAAAATCTCGCTTTCTTTAAAGAGATTCAAGCCATTTACAATATACAAAGTCTCAAATTTAAGTGATTGAGCACAAAACTCCACTAAAAAAATACCTCGAAAGTCTTTCAAAAATATATACACACCTAACTTTGTCTTTTTTCTTTTTTTTTTCTCTTTTTTTACCCCGCAAAAAATACACTGTTTCGTCTGATAAAGAAAAAATAACATCACACTTCAACAAAACCACACTATGTACGCCAACCTCAATTTAATATAAAAAAAGTAGCCGTTCCACAAGGATTCAAAACTGGGCAATAAAAAGAACAAAAATGCTAGAGTCATGAATGTTGGGTTCTGACAATTTTTTTTTTTTTTTTATTACTTAGTAGTTAAGGGAGTATTTTTTAGTGTTGTAAAATTTTTTTAAAAAAAAGTTTAAGGATATATTAAAAAAATCATGAATGAAAAAAAAAAACAAAAAAACAAATACATTTTTATCCTTATCAGGACAGATCTAGTGCTACATCCACGGACATCTTCGGTGGATGTAGCACTGTTCTAAAACACGCAAATTAATATATAAAAAAGGCTTCCACCAATTAGAAATATTAACACATGTAGTACAGTCTAATGTCAATGCTGTAAGCTCTTGCAAATGAATGACTTTAGACCTATCAGTCTCTGCAATGTGATGTATAAAGTCATTGCAAAGTCTCTTGCTAACAGATTGAAGAGAGTGCTAGGTGAGTTATCTCGAGAAACCAAAGTGCCTTTGTCCCTAAAAGGCTTATTACTGATAACATTATAGCTGCATATGAAGTCTTGTACTCTATGAAAACAAGGCAAAAGGATAAGGTGGGAAGTATGGCCCTAAAGCTAGATATTTCCAAGGCATATGATAAAGTAGAGTGGTCTTTTCTCAGGAAGGTTATGAGGAAGTTGGGTTTCTGTGAGAAATGGGTGACAATGATTATGGATTGTGTGTCTACTGTTTCCTATGCCGTTTTGACAAATGGCAGCCCTGGTGCTTTGATCAAGCCTTCAAGGGGTCTGAGGCAGGGAGATCCTCTCTCTCCCTATCTCTTTTTGTTGTGTGCTGAGGGGTTGAGTGCTATGCTTAATCGGGCAGAGGAACAGAAGGTGTTAAAGGGTGTGGTTGTGGCTAGGGGTGGTACAAGGGTGACTCACCTGTTGTTTGTAGACAACTGCATTATTTTTGGTAAAGCTAGCTAGTCTGAATGGTGAAAGATAATGAGTATCCTGGAGTTATATGAGATGGCCTCAGGTCAAAGTCTGAATAAGTAGAAGACCACTGTTTTTTTCAGTCCAAATGCAAAGTCAGTTGTGCGGGAAGGTGTGTTAAGGGAACTTGGGGCAAAACTGATTACAAATTGTGAAAAGTATTTAGGCTTGCCAATTATAATGGGCAGGTCACGATACAATTCTTTTAGAGGTATAAAGGATAGGGTGTGGCAGAAGGTGAATAACTGGAAGAACAAGTTTTTGTCTCCTGCGGGAAAAGAGGTACTATTGAAAGCAGTCATCCATGCTGTTCCTAATTACTATATGAATGTTTTCAGGTTACCTAGAAAGCTTTGTAAGGAAGTTGCAGCTGTTATGGCAAAATTCTGGTGGGGTTTTAAGGAGAGTGACAAAAAAATTCAATGGAGAAGCTGGTCAAAAATGGGTGTATCAAAGGCTGAGGGGGGGCTGGGGTTTAGAGAGCTAGAAAGCTTTAATACTGCTCTGCTAGCCAAACAATGTTGGAGGTTGTTCACAAATCCTCAGTCATTGGCAGCTTTGGTTCCTAAAGATAAGTATTTCAGACACTCTAAATTATTGCATGCAAAGTTAAGCCACATACCTTCTCTGATCTGGAAGAGTTTATGGAGCTCTTTGGAACTTCTTAATGCAGGTTTGGTATGGAGAGTTGGCACTGGACAAAATATAAAGGTGTGGGGTGATAAATGGATTCCAACCCTTTTAACTAATTGTATTCAATATCCTGTTGCTGTTCTTAGCAGAGAGGCGAGAGTAAGTGAATTTATTGACTCCAGTTGTGGGGAATGGAAGGAAGTACTGATAAGGGAGGTTCTTAATGAGGATGAGGCCATGGTTGTGTGTAGCCTGCCTTTGAGTAAATCGGGTATGCCTGATAAACAGATTTGGGGATCTACAAAAGATGGGTTGTTCAGTGTGAGAAGTGCCTATTATTTAGAGGTGGGAAGGAAGAGGAGGGATAAAAGGGAGCAGTCAAAAGGGGCAAAGTTTGATTGGAAGATGATTTGGAGTTTAAATGTGCCGGGAGTAGTTAAAGTTTTTCTTTGGAAAGCTTTAAATGATTGTCTACCTACTAGAAGGAATTTGTTCAAGAGGAAAGTGGTGGACAACCCTTGCTACCCTGTGTGTGAATCAGAGATGGAATCTGTAACTCATGCTGTTTGGAGTTGTCGTGGGGCTATGGATGTCTGGGCTGAACAGAAGAGTCCCCTGCATAAATGGTCGAGTGAGGAGGTGCAGCTTACTGAGTTGTGGGATATGTGGTTTAAAAAGTTACTAAAAGGGGAGCTGGAGTTGGTGGCAGTTGTAATGAGGGGGGTATGGCTGAGAAGGAATAATTTCATCTTTGAAAAAAAGTTTGCTAGTCCTGGTGCAATTCTTGAGCAAGCTGTAGCAACACTAGGAGAGTTCCAGATGGCTCAGGTATCTGTGAAGGGAATGGACGTGGTTTCTGCAGTAGGAAGAAGAGGTAGAAAATGGAAGGCCCCAAGCTGTGATCAAGTGAAAGTAAACTGGGATGCTGGCTTGAATCAAAAGGAAGGCAAAATGGGGACTGGTATTGTTGCAAGGAATGACAAGGGGGAGGTTATGGTATCCCTCTGCAGCTCGAAGAGAGGTTACTACAGTCCAGTAGTTGCTGAGATTAAAGCTTTATGGAGAGTAATGAAACTATGTGCAGATTTGCATATGGATCAAGTTATTTTTGAGGGAGATGCCTTAAATGTTGTGAAGGCAGTAAATAGTGAAGAGGAAAGTTGGGAATGTTTTGGTCAAATGGTTGAAGATGTGAAGGGAGCGCTAAAGAACAGACCAAGTTGGAAAGTACAGCATACATTTAGGGATTGTAATAAAGTTGCACATAAGCTTGCAAAGATGTCTCTTTCTATAGTTGAGGAAGAAATCTGGATGGAGAGTGTTCCATCAGAAATCCAAAGCATTGTTTCACAGGATAGTTTGTATACAGTTATCTCATAAGTAATACAAAGGAGGTTTAATTTCAAAAAAAAAAAAAATGCTCTTGTAATGAAGTGTCTATTCCTGACTTTAAAAATGTAATGGCTGAGGGCCATAGTGTTGTTTGATGAATGAAATTTGAAGTTTTCAAAAAAAAAAAAATATTAACACATGAATAGGTAAGAACAATTAAAATCCAAACAGCTTGACTGAAAGAAACGGACAAAAAAGGGCAATTAAAATTGAGCAACGTTCAGGCACTTAAAACATATTGAGCAACTGAAATATTAAACTATTAACGGATTCAGAATAAAACCATTAATGACCATTCTCAATTTCAAATAGGCATGGGCAGTGGGGGTCCACATTGCTTAAGTTTGACAATTGTATTGCCTTGACCTCCTATATAATTATTGGCCTACGAAGTTAAAACAATCCACAATACAACTCTAATGAGTTTATTTTTATTTTTTTTTAAATGTATAAATTTCAATTTATAATTTAAATTATATTATAATTTGGGTAAAAAATAAATTTAGACCAAAAATATTTTTTGACCCGACGTGTCATGGAGTTGAGCGGGGGGTGGAGCATGGTGCAGTTTCAACCCCACCCCTGGTACGGGCAGGGGGCCCCGCCCTCACCACTCGAGGGCTGGAGGTAGGGTAGGAAACCCTCTCCCTAGCATGGTGCCCCGCCCCGCACCAAGTGGGTTGCACCCCTAATTTCAAATGCCATCATAATAACATTTAAAAACATTATAAAAATTCTATTTATTAAAAAAATACCAACACTTTCATTAGTAAATAAAAAGATTATTAATTTTATTAAATAAGTTTCCACTTGTTACATTATTTGAATTTGATATAAGTATTTTATTAAGTTGTAAACTATAAGTATTTAATATTTTTTTTTAAACACTTTAAGCCGAATATATGATACAAGTCCTTGATGGTTTTAAATTAGATATGATTAAGAATATTTTATGATTAAGTGAAAATTGGTACAAAGTTAATTGGGATGTAGCTTTTGATGAGATGAAGAGGATAATTGGTACGAAGTTCTCTGTTAACTTGCTGAGATTTGAATTTAAATCTCACTATAATAGTCCCAACTACCATTCTCCCTAGAATGGTAAACCATGTGTCAAGATCAGGAGGCGCACCAGAGGATGACCGACGGGAGACAGTCAATTTGATGACAATGGCACAACACAGAGCTCATAGCCTCTTGCTGTATCAAAACTTATCACGTAATATGCTTCGTTAAAATACATAGTTTGCATTTTAAGTTGTAACACCCCCTTCCCGTAGGCTAGGTGTGTCACGTATTTTTCATGAAAATAAATCCGGCAAGCGATTCTCTAATTTCATAATTGAAAAATAAACTGAAGTAATTTATTATGAAATAAAAGGTCTAATAAAAATGTCTTTCCAAAAACATTAAAGGAATAAACTGAATAAATCCGTCATAAAAGACACATTTTATTTTAGAAAGTCTGAACAAAACAAAAATGTTCCTTCTACTCCTGGCCTGCCTGCTCGTAATCATCATCTTCACCTGGGTAATTAAAAACATGAAATAAACTAAAATGAGTCGATGACTCAGTAAGAAATCTATCATAACGAAAACGTAATAAACATAAAATTTTCATAAGAACTTTCATGCTAAACTTAAAATTTATGACTGTTCATGCTAATGCTTATGCTATGTATGACTGAATTATCTGAACTAACTGACTGATTTATCTTACTTATCTGACTGGCCAACACACTTAACCCTGTGTGCAAGATTGTGCACCAGCCCCACATCCTGCTGCAGCAAGGGGAACTGCTGATAGTATTCTAGCATACTATGGTGGACCACGACTGAGTTCGTGGCTTGCACACCACCCTGAAACTGAACTGCATTGGTACCATGCATCTGAATGGCCATCTTATTAACTGATCTGAACTTATCTTACACTTGAAATTAAGATGGCTTATGTGTCTTATACACATGAGATGCATGACATAATACATACATAACTATAATTTCTGAAACTGAAACATGATGCGGAATGACATGATCATATGCTATGCTGGATGACATGCTTGTACATGAGCGGTTCATAAATAATGGCTATCAAAGAACTGGCTTGAATAATACATACATATAAGCTAACTGTGATGATCCTAATTTATGATCAAATTTACTTACCTCGATGCGTTTCTTCTTGAATAATACTTCGTAACTTGAGACCTATATTCAATAAATAACTATCACTAAATTGTTTGGAACTAAAATAAATGCTAATATCTTACTTAGCTAAATTCAGAATTCTAAAACATAGTCAAACCAATATTTGTTTAACACTAAAATCAATAATTCATAGTATTTAAATTACTTAAAATACTAATTTATAATTTAGTAGAAATACTCGAGCTATTTTTAAATAATTCACAAAAACTTAAATTCTTAAACTAAGTTTCATTTCTCAACATAATTATTAAATCTTATAAGAAACTTAATAAATTCCATTAAATTCTTAACATAGTAATTTTATTAAAATCTTACTAAATTGTCAAGGGAAATATTAACTCAAATATTAGACTTAAAATTATACTTTAAAACATATTTCCAATTCTTTAAACATTTATTAAAAAGAACCTTTAACTAAT
Organism: Juglans regia; assembly: GCF_001411555.2. Lineage (NCBI taxonomy): Eukaryota > Viridiplantae > Streptophyta > Magnoliopsida > Fagales > Juglandaceae > Juglans > Juglans regia. The sequence goes on along the minus strand of NC_049911.1, from coordinate 16,041,361 downwards.
ATATTTATTTAATTAAAAACTAACCTTTAAAATAGTAAGCCCAATAAAATTACTAAAACCGTTGTTAAAAATAAGATTAAATCTAATTTAAAATCCCCTTTCAAATTCTTTAACTATTTATATAAAATGAGCTCATGACTAATAAATTATTTAATAACAAAAATTACTCAACCAAAATATTAAAATCACTAGAACAATTATTGAAGTAAAATGAGATCAAGTCTAACTTAAAATATAAGCTCAAATAAATATCACTATAATCTGTAAAAAGGGTTAAAAACTCTGGCCCATGAAAATAACATTATTACAGGAGCCCAAACCAAATAAATAAACCCATCCCAACCTCATACGGGCCTAAGGCCCAAGGCCCATCAAAAGAAACCCACGGGTTCTTCAAGAACCCGAGTACTCGGCAATCAAAATAACAGAGTAGAGAGAAAGGGTCTGCGATGGTGGAACTCACCGAGAGAGGGTAGAGGGCGACGGCGGCGCTGAGTGGTTGGAGTGACTGGCGACGCGACGGGGTCTCTGGGAAGGGTGGTGCGACGCCGTGACACACACACACAGAGAGAGAGAGAGAGAGAGAGAACCGTTAGTCCGAAAACATCCCGAAAACTACCGAGAAAGTGGCGGCGGTCGTGGGCTTACCGGAAGGGAGTGGGTGCGACGGGACTAGGACGACCGGCAGTTTCTGTGGTGGCTGGTCGGTGGTTCGACGTCCCTCTAGGTGGCTACCGTTGAAGCGAAACAGAGGCTTCGGCCTTCACGTTCGTGGCTGCTGCGGCGTGTCCTCGCGGCTGGGGATGGTCCGGTGTCTTCTAAGGTGGCCGGTGGTGGCGTCGACGTGTTCTGGGCAGCTTGGAGTCGCCGTGGTTGATGGTGGTTCGCGGCACGACACATTGGGTGCTCTGTTTCGTGAGAGAGAAACAGAGTCATTCTTGTTCTGTCATTCCATGCAACGTTGGTTTCCGTTGGGTCTACGGCACTGCAGGTAGCGGGGCTGAGCATGGGCTGGGCAAGGCTCGAAGTGGTTCTTGGTCTGCGGCGTGAGGTTTTCTTTAAGCAGAAGATCCAGCGTATAAACATATATATATAGGTGGTAGAGAACACCCTAAAAATAAAACCCTAAGGAAAGAGACGTGCATGCATAGGAGAGGAGACGTGCGGGGCGGAGAGGAGGGAAAACGTGGAACTTAAAATATGAGAGTAGTTATCCTAATAACAATAAAATCTTAAATAATAAATAATAATAATAATAACCTAATTATCAAACCTAATAAAATATCCGTGTAATTGTCTCTAATGATATAGGATCGGGATGTTACATAAGTGAAACTAAAATGCCGAATCAACATGCCATGTTAGAAAATCTTTAAAAAAAATCAATTAACATAAAATAAAATATAAGTAATATTTGAAATTAAGAAAATCAAACTAAAGTTGAAAAGAAAGCCTAATATTATACAAATGTTTTTAAGTTTTTAACACAAAATACATTGAATGAAAAAAAAAATAGCACAAAAATAACTTGTAAGCTATTTACCAAATAACTTTCTTAACATAAACACGGTCGGATATTTACCAAATATAAATTTTATGCCTATTTCCCAATACGTACATTTTGCAGAAACCTAAATTTAAGTTGAAGAATAAAATCTTCTAATATAATGACGTTTGCCAAACAATAGATCAACTGGAAGTTTGGACTTGTGATCATGCTGTGGAAGGCGTGATTGGAAGTGGAAGACCCGCGGCCAAGACCATTAATGTTCATCAATTGTCCAAGTCAACTGATCTCAAATTTTCTTCCGTCTTGATCTAGGCTGAAATTAACATCAACCCATGATCAAGCTAGCCTGATTCCAACTAATGGAGATGTTTGTTAATTAATTGTTTGATAGTTTGGAAGCAAGGGAGTCTTTCCTAGATATATCTCTAGCTAGCCTGTTAGTACTGCTAGCTCTTCTAATAATTCTCTTCAAGTTATCCCCAAATTACTAACAAACATTTCTTTAAACAAGGTTATTTTTTTTTCAAGTGTCCAATGGTTCCCCTAAGCATTCAAAGAGCCTCATCATTAGCACCACCATCTTCTTCCACTTCTCCAAGACCTCGATGGATACATGATGTTTTCCTCAATTTCCATGGCAAACACACCCGCAAGAGTTTTACAGACCATTTATACACTGCTTTAGAAAAGAAAGGCATTATCGCCTTAAGATGACGAGAAACTTGAATGAGGAAAGTATATTTCTCAAGAGCTCTTGATAGCAATACGTGAATCCATGGGTTACGGGTGCTAGAATGGTCTGAATATCCTTCAAAATCCTTGTCAAATAGCTTTCAAGCAGACAATCTTATTGAACATAGATTTCCATGCAGACACATCAAGCAACTATGGAAGGGAATTAGTGTAAGGTGTTTTCTTCTTGTTCTTCTTTCTACTAACGGTACTAAGCTCGTTAATTTTTATTTTTTTTTGTTCAATATTTATTGTTTTATAAGAGAGTTTTGGGAGCTTGAAATGCTTTGATCTTAGCAGCTCTCAAAACTTGTTGGAGACACCAGACTTCACCAGAGTCCCAAGTCTTGAGACACTAGACCTTGAAGGTTGTACAAGTTTATCTAAGGTCCAGAAATCTATTGGTGTTCTCAAACGGCTTAGACAATTGAATCTACATGCTTGCAAACGCCTTAAATACATGATTGCTAATGCCTTAAAAGCTTTCCAAATGAGATTAGATTGGAGTCTCTCAAACATTTTTATCTTTCTAATTGTTCAATATTTGAGAAGTTCCCAGACATTGTTGGAAACATGACTTCAATGTGGTTACTTTATTTGGATGGTGCTGGCATAAAGGAACTACCCCCATCATTTAAGAGTTTATGCAGCCTTTTCATATTGTCTTTACATAACTGCAAAAAGCTCTTAATTTTTCCGAGTGTTATTTGTAGTTTGTCATCTCTTAAAATTCTGGATGTATCTGATTGCCTAGCACTTGGTGGAATTCAAGACATGAATGGTGAGGGGTATCTAGAACAATTGTATAAAGGTGGAACTGCTACCAAATTCACTAAGTTTCCCGCAGTGCCAGAGCTTGGCTCAAATGATGCTTGCTCTATGCAAGAAATATTTATGACCAATGAAAACTCTATTGGGGCCTTCTATATTGGTTTTTATAAAGTCTACTATATAAGAAGCTTGAATCATGAAGAAAGTAATTTGCAAACAAAAGGCTATGACGTTGTGAGTCTCTTTGATCTCTTCTTTTGTTTATTTATTTATTTATTTATTTTGAAATGAAACTGGATTTCATTGATAACAGAAGACATTACATCAAATCACCAATTACAGTAAATTGAATACATAATGGAATTTCTTCCAATGTATACTTGTCTTCTACAAAATCTAACCCAACTCATGCCAAAATATGTGCTGCCATATTTGTTTGTCTATTTGTATGAATAGCAGATTATGAACTGAGTGCTGTTAGTACTCCTTTGCCATCTGCAATTAGTAGACAAACTAAACTAAAATATGTTTCAACCTTGTTTGCCAACGAAACAACTTGCATAGCATCCCCCTCAAATGTAGCCTTGGAAAGCCCCATCTCTTTGGAGAAAATTGCAGCTAACAGAAAACCATAAACTTCTATAGTAAAAGAATCACAGTTTTTTGATTTGGGAGCTTGTAATGTGCCAATCACCTGCCCTTGGGAATCTCTAGCAATTACTCCAATGCCAATCGTTTCTTCTGAAAATTTTGTAGTAGTATCCCAGTTTACTTTATAAACTCCCTCATTTGGTTTCTGTCATGATCTCTTCTTAAGATGTTTTGTGGGAGTGGTTATTTAATATACTCCAATAACATCTTTCTATTTTTGTTTTTACTTCACGTGCAGGAAAATAATTGTTTTAATCCCAAGTTAATGTGTGGCTCTTCCCTGGGAACTGAAATTCCGGAGTGGTTCAATATGAGAAGTTTTGGTTCTCATGTAACACTTCAAATCCATCCAAACTTAGATAATAATAGTAAGTGGAAGGGATATTTTCATTTTACTTTTTATGAAGTTGATGATGAGGTAGAGAATTCAGATCCAAGGATTTTCAAAGGCAGTCATCCTAATCTAGGCCAGTTTGTTGAGTTTGGTTATCATTTTGAGACTAATGAAGGTCGCCCCCGAAGATCACCCTTTTGTGGGTCCATTTGGGTTTGGGCTGTATCTACCAACCGAGTGGTTTTTGGAGTAGTCAAATAATTTGGATGGATGGAGCTACATTGGAGCATCAGTTAAAACAAGTAGCTCAAACGTGAAGGGTGAAAGAGTGCAGGGTGATCAACATCCTCATTCTGAATTATATAATACCTTTTATTCCTTATATTGGTTTAAAATTAGAAATTATGCGTCATCTTTGTTGTTGTTTGGAAATGGGTAGTAATATTGTTGCACCTTATCGTTTCTAACACATAATAAGGAATTAAAATATGTGTGGGGGGTCAGTACTCCAGGACAAGTTGTGTAAATGGATGCAATTCATGTATATATTGAGGCTTTCATCAATTATTAATGCTAGCTATTGGACAAGACGTTTGAGAATGCAGAAGTGTGAGATTTGCAGTGCTCTATACCAGTTGTACATCAATTATGAGATACAACTCTTCTTTCAGGTTGTACAAAAGAGATCAGCTAAGAAATTCCAAATTTAATTCAGGTAAAATTTCCCTTGGGTTAACATCGACTGACTTTAGCATTGTTCCTTTACATTTTTTCCACAAATTTCTAATATAACGATATCGACCGCTTTCCTTAATATATGTGTGTAAAAGAGTTTATAATATATTTCTAATATTACGTACAGAACCAAAGTTTTAAAATTTTATAAAAATCTATCATATATCATTTACAATTCATTAGGGTTTCCTTTATTTCAACCCCTCTGATCTCAATCTTTTATCTGTAAAAATGGTTTTTATACTCTCCAATCACACATCACCAGTACGTCGTGATTTCATTAATTACTTTACATTAAACTAAATCAATAAATCCAAAAATATGAGCCCTAAACTATTATAAATTCTAATTTTATAATAATTATTCTTATCATTCCATACACCACACACCATATCTCTTTTATTTTATTTTTTTCTCTTTTTGATACAAAGTATGTGATGTATGAATGATGGGAAGAACAACTTAATTAGTTTAGTAAAAATAAAATTAATTAAAATCTAATACATATAAAATGTACTGTGTGAGAAGATTTTTAGCATCTCTCCTAATTTTAATTTTAAGAGGCTTTGCAGTCACTATTCGAACTGCCACTTCGAGAGATCGTCCAAATCTCACGGCCATTTAGGCGTATTAAAAGAAGAGCAGTGATATTCTGCCGCTCAGAGTAACCCGCTGCAACTTACCTCGAGGCCAAAATCACATTTTTATTTTTTTCAATTTTTTTATTCATATTTTCTTATCATTTTAAAATATTTTTAAAAAATATATCAATATACTAATAGTCACTTCCTTAACTATTAAGTAAAGAAAAAAATTTAAAACAAAATAAAATACCTGAGTTGTCAAAATGAGGGGGCAAATTGAGTGGGTAAAGTAACATTTTTCTTAAATGAATGTGCCAACTTTTTCCGCCATTAATATTTAGGAAGTTAGCAATCAGTATATTGGTCCCATCTAGATCAAAGTTGACCAGCCAATCTTATTAAGATATTGTTATTTTATTTTAGGATAATGTTAGGCGACACCAAATGTACTTCTCAAATATTCTCACTAATGTAAATGATTCTTTTAAAGTATTTTTTAAACATCCTTAATCATTTAAAAAAAATACAAATTCACTAATAATCATTTTCTTAATCACATCTCAAGAACATACTTAGATTGAGATAAAACTACACCTAGGAGTTCCAGGTGACTTGAATGCCTAAAAAATAGTGTATGAGAACCAGATCTTTCATAGCAACCTGTTGACTAACAATAGTAGTGAAGGCATTAAAATGTGAGGGGTTTGAACCAGTGAGAAGAATATCATCTACATATAAGAGTAAAAAAATAGTGTCTAGAGGTGAGTGATATATGAAAAGTGAAGAGTTAGCAGAGCTATACTGAAAACCATAGGCAATAAGGAAAGTACTAAACTTATCAAGCCAGATGCGAGAGATATGTTTTAAGCCATATAAGGCCTTGTTTAACTTGCAAACATAAGAAGAAAAAGTGGGATTGATAAAACCTAGAGATTGGCAAATAAACATGTCCTCCTGGAGATCAATATAGAGGAAGACATTCTTGACATCTAGTTGGCGAATATCCCAATGGCGAGCAAGGGCAATACTGAGAATGATCCGGATAGTGCCGAGCTTGATTATAATTGACACCATCAGTTTGGTGGAAGTCCTTGATAACAAGGTGAGCTTTTGACCGATTGACAGTACCGTCGGCATTGATTTTGGTCTTGACGACCCACTTGCAACCAATAACATCCATGTGAGGGGAACGAGGCACGAGTGTCCAAGTGTTGTTGTCTTCGAGAGCTTGGATCTCATCTTGCAGTGCTTTATTCCAGCCAGCATGGTTAAGGGCAGAGCGTATTCTCTTTGGTTCCTTGGGAAAGTCAACAACAGTGTGATAGTGGGCATACTTCAAGTTGGGTTTGCGGATCCCAGCCTGAGTGCAGGTTACCATGTTGTGGCAAGGAGGATTCAAAACGAGTGGATCAATGGGCGGGAAGGGGGCTTGGCAAAGGGGGGAAGGTCATCATGTTGGGCACTTGGAGGCTCGACTCCAAGGTGAAGCCGGAGGAGACAGCTCTACGTGGGGTCCGCTAGTGGAAGAAGTACCTGAACAGAAGAGACACTAGAGACACTTGTTGGGTTAGAAAGTGTAGTGCTTGGTGAATGCCAATCCATAAATGTTGATAAACTTTGGTCAGAAGTGGAAGGGAGGTGGAGATTCCTAGGCTGTTTGTAAAGGAAGGTGGATTCATAAAAAACAACATGTTAGGAGATGAAGGTTCGATGAGGTGGGGTGGTAGCATTTATACTCTTGGTGTTTGTCACTATAGTCCATAAAAATACATGGGAGACTTTTTGGATCAAATTTGTTGTGCTTATTGTCCCAAGTATATGGGTAGCATTTAGACCCCAAAGAATTGAAGAGATGTGTAGTCGGGCTAATGACCATGAAGAAGGGAAAATGGTGAGTTAAGATCTAATGTAGTGGAAGGAAGACAATTTATTAAGAAAACAGTAGTTGAAAAAACTTCGACCCAAAAATGTTTTGGAACACAACTTTCAAAAAGTAAGGTCATACCAAATTCACAAATTGTTTGATGTCGTTGTTCCACCGAGCCATTCTATTTGGGGGTATGAGGACATGATTATTGATGGAGAATACCTTGTTGTTGAAGGTGAAGATTGAGTTGTGTTGGTGAACTCAACACCACCATCGGTTTGAAAGATTTTGATTTTTTTGTTGAATTGACGTTCAAGAAAATTTTCAAATAAAATAAAGACAATAAAAAATAGTTTTTTTTCGTAAAGGAATAAACCACATATATTTAAAAAAAGCATCAACAAGACATGCATAATATTGAAATTTTCCAACATATAAAACTAGGGCGGATCCCCATAAATCACAATAAACTTTATCAAATACATTTAAACTAATAGTAGAAGAGGGTAAAAATGTAAATTTGCTCATTTTGTCTAACTGACAACTCTCACAATGAGATTTTTTTTTTATTTTAGAACAGAAATAAAGCCTTGAGAACGAAGAACACTAAGTGTAGATGCTTGGGGATGTCTCAACCGTTGATGCTACACTTCTTCAGAAACAGTTCGAAATCAAGTGCAGGAGTGTGCTTCAAGTGGTAGGGACAGTACATATAAGTTACCCTTTCGTTGTCCGTTCAACAATGCGCAATTATTCGTCATTTCCTTAATAGAGAAACCAACACCGTAAAATTCACAATTGTAAGGATAATCAATTGTTAATTGGCTAATTGATAAAAAAAAACATTGACAAATAAAGATAAAGTAAAATATCTTTTAATTTAGAGCATCATCATCCGGTTCCCTATAAAATTTCCTAAATTTTAACTAAAATACACCATTCCTTAAATTTTATCCTAAATTTTACCTATCTTTAAAAACCCTCATATATCTCATTCTCTATATTTTCCTTATTCTATTAAAATAATTTTTTCCTATTATTTCTTTATTACTTTTTTTTCTCACTTCCATTTATATTCTTAACTACTAACTTTTTTGTCTTTTTCCTCTTGTTTTCAAAAATACATTCTACTATATTTTGTAAACACTTTATACGATTTTAATTCGAATACAATATTACTTTTAAAATTAATATAGTATTACGAATAATAATTTTTTCTTAAATATGTGCGATTTCCAACACGATGATATTTTTTAATATATTTTTGTCTGCATATATAACAGTGATATTTTATTTGTATTGTGTAACGATAACAACTTTTGTCCTTCATCTAACATTTTATTATTTTCAGCCTTCCGCCAACAGTAATATTTGTTATTCTTTCTCTAACGATAACCTTGTTAGTCTTTTCCCCAACGGTAACATTTTGTTAGTCCTTTCCCCATCAGTAACATTTTTTATCTTCTCTCCAGTGGTAACTAAAGTAAGGCATGAATTTAATATTCATGTTAAATTGCATGAATTTAAGAAAGGCATAACTAAAGTAAGTCATATCCATTTGCATTTGGTGCTGCAAACGTCCTTTTCCCTTATAATTTGGACGAAAGTTTAGGGTTTTCACCCTAAACCATCAATTGCAATTCAGAGCACAGAGCAATGAAACAACATAGAACAATGGAACAACATTGAACAACGGAACAACACAGAGCAATGAAACTGCATGGTCGTAGTGGAACATAACAAATGACAGAGCAAAGAGCAATGAAACAACAAGTTCGCAATGAAACAACATAGAGCAATGGAATAACACAGACCAATGAAACTTCACAGAACAATGAAATAACATGGTCGCAATGGAACAACAAAGACCAATGAAACAATACTAAGCAATGAAATAGCACAGCAATTAAACATCACAGCGCAATGAAACTGCACATAGCAATTCACAGCACAAAACAATGAAACTGCACAGAGCAATGAAATAGCATAGAGCAATGAGACAACACAGAGCAATGGAACTGCACAGAGCAATGAAACAGCATGGTCGCAATCCAACAACGCAAAGCAATGAAACAACACATACCAATCCAACAACGCAAAGCAATGAAACAACACATACCAATCCAACATCAGGCAAAAATATCTAGAATTTTTTTTCATAATGTGCAATAAATAGTTTAGTGGAAAATAACCCCAAATCTAAGTATAGAAAATGGAAATCTCAGTACACGGAGAAAACAATTGCTCAAAAAAATTTAGGATTTCTTTCCCTAAATTGTAATTCACAAATCAGTGAAAAATAGCCTCAAATCTAAGCATAAAAAATGATTATCACAATAATGATGGAAATACATTGCAACAAAAATCTAAGAAAAGCATTTATTCGAAGGAGATCTGAAAATCCAAAGGAAATCTAGAGTTTTTTGTCAAAATGTTGGATCTGAAAATCCAGCAATGGACGAACCTTATTCTCAGTGAAATGAGATAGAGAAGCTTGGTGCAAACAACTATGGAGGATCTCGAATAGATGAAATTTCAAAACCGCATGAGGCTGAATTGTCATTGTGTGCAAATGAGAATGGGGGAACCCAGCAATGGAGGAAAGTGAAAGGGCATAGGGATACGTACAATGATGAACCGATGGAGAGGCTGGCATCAATGGTGGCTGCGGTGCGAGTGAGGAGCAAAAATGACGAAGACACCCAACGGTTGAAAGGAGGGATGTACAGTGGATCCACTGTAGCATCCAAATTCTACCAACCTATTTTAGGGATTAGGATGGAGGAGAGTTTGGGGTGAAAACCCTAAACTTTCCTCCAAATTATAAGGGAAAAGGATATTTAGGGCACTGAATGCAAATGTTCTTAGTCATAGAGTCTCCATTACGACTACTCATCCCTATGGAGTCTCCCCACTCATCCCTCTGGAGTAACAACAACACCATCAATTGCCATCATTCTCACCTTTCCACACAGAAACAAGCCACTCACCAACAAACTTCAACATGGATATGGACTTTTTAATCCAACAAACAGAAGAACTTTCTTGGGAGGATCTAAATCTGGAGCCAGCTCATGACTATGCAAAGGTAACCACAGAACTTGCACTAGTGGGAAGAATAGTAGCAACACGTCCATTAAACAAAACACTGCATGCAAGCTTCAAGGCAGCTTCAAACTTCATCAAAAACTTTCACATTGAAGACTTAGAGGTCAACCTCTTCCTTTTCACTTTTTAAACTCCCCAAGACAAGCAGAGGATACTCAACCAAGCTCCTTGGAACTTCAAAGGCCATTTGCTCACACTAAAATCGTGGCTGTGACGCCTGCAAATTCCGCTTGGGATCGGACGGACATTTGAAGCGTCGAGACATGCAACACAAGGTTACCTGCCCCCGTTCATGACATATAAGATGCAATATTCCTAACATGCATCTAGCATTATGCAATATTCGCAGCGGATAATTTTTCTTTTTAGCAATACTATGCACCAAACCGAAATATCCCAAATACTTAAAACATACTTCATACATAATGACGTACTAAACAACTGAGATCACAATATAGTCCATATGGTTGTGATCAAAAGAGTGATGGAGATTGAACTCACAAATACAAGTAGTAATCTGAGGTAACTACTGTATTAACACCTACATCGCATCGTCGCTTAGTCGATCATTTCCAGTTGGTCGATTCTCGATTCTCCTTCAGATCCTGTAACAAAATCTACCATTCGGGGGGAATGGTAGTTGGGACTACCACAGTAAGATTTGATTACAAATCTCAGCAAGTTAACAGGAAACTTCCACACAGGTTAATGATGCATGCATGGCAGTAAAAGTATGAATGCAAAATCAAATCATAAGTAATCATAGCATATCTTGACATACAACATAACATAACTGGCATAACTTAAACTGAAACTGAAGCTTAGCATGAACGTAACTTGAAACATAACATGGACTTGAAACGTAGCATGAACGTGAACTTGAAACATAACATGGACTTGAAACATGACTTGAACGTGAAATGCATGAATTTGGAATCTTATTCAATAGACTTAATCATTAAAGTAACCATATGGGTGCTACACAGGTCTCCTTGAGCCGTGTGTCCCTGCCGATTATCGCATCACATCACATGTTTCTATACCAGCTGTGAGTACGTTAATACGTACTCCACAATTGTTGTGGCCCCATACTTCATGCTCCACAGTTGTTGTGGCCCCATGACTTATTTGTTTGTGCCACACTTGCTGTGGACACACATAACATAATGTGTGGCACCATCGACGTTAGTGTCTGGTACGCTCTAGTGACCAGCTAATTAGGCTCCATTCCCAACCTGTTGAATGTACTTCGTCAACCCAGGGAATTTCACACTTCTTTAGACACTCCAGTGTGAACAAAGGAGTTCCACTAGGATATTACTCCATCCTAGTGCTTAGGGTCGTGATTAACATGAATAACTTAACTAGCATACATGATATTTCGTAACGTGACATAACATGAACGTGAAATAAAAGACATAATTCTTGATGTAGCATAACATGACATGAACCAAGACGTCAGACATGACATACTTCGAGACGTAAATGTAACAAAGAACATTTCATAATATGGCATACATGTAACATGCAACATTTCGTAACATGACATACCATATAACAGACAACATTTCTTAACATGGCGTAATATGTGACAATGAATATTACGTGACATGAAATACATGTAACAGATGACATACTTAACTTAACATGACATACTTGCAATGTATAGCAATACGTGACAGAATATCTTGTATAACAGATGAATAATTCATGACAGAATAAATTATGTGTAACAAATAAATATGTAATGACTTGGCATGGAACATATGATAACATGCATACATACAATTTAGTTCTCTTACTGATCACTCATACACATTAAACTGATAGTAAGTTAAAAGCTAACTTACCTCGATCTTCGCACTTCGAGACAAAACTCAAGTGCGATCACGAGAAACTGAAAGTAGTGATTTCTAAAAATTAGAACTTAATCACTAACAATTAGGAATATGGAAAAATATCAACTTAGAGTATAATTACCATTTTACCCTCTACATGTGGAAAAATGACGATTTTACCCCTAACTTAAGGATTTTGCATCCTAACTTCAAAAATTACCAAAATTTACATACCTTATGTAAATTTTGTCCTAAACTCAAATATTAATTCAGAAAAATTTAAAACTAAATACAACCATTAAAACTCTATAGGGCCGAAACTTACAAAGGCTATTTCCTTTGATTTTTGTTGTAATTCTTTCAAATTTCAAAACTCATGATTAAACCAAAATTTTTCTTCTACTATACTCATAACATATTCTTAAGAATAATCATGTTTTGAATCATGAACAAAAGTCATCAAAATCACTAAAACCATACTTGAACTTTTTGGTTTCTCTTCTAAGTTCAAAACAGAATTTTGTTTCTAACTTGTTTTGATCAACCTCTTGATCCATGACTTATAAAGAAGTGATCTTCAAACCAAAACATCACATGGTTCAAAAAGGTGTCCTAAAACAGATCCAAGCTTCAAACTCAAGATCACATGGGTAAACATCAACCAAAACATAAATTTAGCCAAGAACATCATCACTTTGGCCTAACCGAATATCTCCTTCCATAAAATTTCATATGTTCGAAACTAACATCAAATATCTTCAAAATAACATTCTAACATGTATATAAGATGCTTAGGATCTTCCAATAAAAATATCAAAGCCATTGGAATAAGATTAAACCATAAAAGATTTAAACTTTCTCAAAACAGAAACTGTTTTTCCTCTTCCAGTTTCTAAGTTTCTAGACCTAAGAAAATATTTCACCAAAACTTTTAATCATGCAACAAATCCTCAACCAATAATCATATACACATGTTAACAGTACTCCATAAAAATTTCGGACCAAGATCTATTCATTAGCTTGGTCAAAAACTCCAAAATATAACACACTCTCCAGTTTATCGCCCAGAATGACCTTTCTGGGGTCTAAACAACTTTTTACCAATCAAATGATCTCCAAATGGAACAAATAAGATATCCACGTAAACTAGACTCCAAAAGAAACAACTTTCATGAAGGAAACGTTGCGAGGAAACACTTACAAAAGCTTCGAAACAGGCATTCAAAAGAGGTACGAAAAACTGTCCGAGAGTGTCTTTTGTGTTCTATGAAGGAAAAGTGTAAAGGAGAGTTGCTTTTCGTGGGAAGTGGACTGAAGAGCTTCTTACACAAGCTATGTAAAGTGATAGGACTGAAGGAATGGTTGAGTGTTGGCCTTTTCTTCTCATAAAAATCAGACCAAGATCTTTTCTTAAGGTGGAGTGTAAGAGTGAAAGAGTGAGGTGGCCCTTTAGCTATGTCTTTCAAGAACCTTCTAGGCTCTTCTTGTACAGATCTGGCCAGCCAAGTGGGGGTACAAAACTTAGCCATGAAGCAATCCTATGGTGACCAAATTCGTGGGCCTTAAAGGGCCTAAACCGAATGGGCCTAAAATTTGGGGTTTAAAGAGGGTTTGGGTTGCTATCAAGCCCAAATCCAATATCACTTGGTCCAATCAATTTTTCAAGGTTAACAAGGTTGGATAATGATATTCTAACACAAATTTGAAGGATTAATAGCATGTGGAAGTGATTTAATCAAGTGATTAAACACAATGCTAGAAATCGGATTAGAAAATGTTTAGAGGCCAACTTTAGGGTTTTGGGGAAACCGTTTAGGGTTTCGATTTCAACCATGCTTTTGGGCTTTCGATTGGATTCCCACCATTTAGAATTTCACTAGGATTGAAAACCTCTTTGATCTGGCACAATTTGGTTGAGCAGATGAAACAAAGTTTTGCTTAAGCGACATGATCTCACACCTTGATTCCTTCAAATCCAACAAACATTCCTTATGGTGCCAAGTGTCTAAAATTATTCACTAAGTGTGGCTAAGATCTTGCCAAGTGTCCAAATAAAACTTCTCTAATCCAATTTGGACATTCCACACTGTGATTTCGAAACACTGCAATTGGTGCGCTTATCGAGGTTACTATTCACTTCGAAAAAGTGAATCATAAAATTAGTACTAAAAATTCCTAAATATTCATATTAACCTTTAGTGAAAATCTTTTACCGAAATTTAACCTCGAAGTGCCCCTAAAAATAATTTCACAATTTCCAACAGACGTTTCGTCCGGAATTATGAAAATAGGATATTGTGCCATAAAATCCTAAATAATCCACTGAGTGTAATGGCGTAGACCATAATGCATTCTGACACTTCTAACCACCTCAAATAAATAAAACTCATATTTCTAGCAGCATAGTGAGTGATAACACTGACTATGTTGACAGACTAAAACCTATGCAATAGGTCGATTCGTAAAAACTTATGGGATTTTCACGAGATTCCTAAAGTCAAAAGAAATTCAGCCAATGAATTTCCAGCGGTCTGTTACAGTGGCCACCAGGTTCCACTTGGTAAGAGATAAGTCTAAATTCTTCTATGTTTCATGTGCAAATTCATGATCTTACTTTAGATCACATGACAGTAGAAAATGCAACAAAAATAGGTAATGTTATTGGGAAATTAGTGGAAGTGGATGGAGACCCACAATTTGGGATAGCCTGTAAAACATTTATAAGAATGAAGGTTGAAATAGACACAACCAAGCCTCTCAAGCAAGGCTTTTGCCTTTCTAGAGATTTTTTTTTTTTTTTTTAAAAAAGAGTGCCTCATTCTTTCATTCAATCATAGAACATTGTCTACAAAACTTTCCATGTCTTTCAGCAAACAGGAAGAAGTACAAGTTGGTGCCTTTTCTATCCATACTTGCTCTACATTTGATCTTATAGCTAACTTAGCCAAACTGTGTGCTACTGTGTTTGTATTTCTGTGTGTATATTGAACTTCCCAAGTGGACCACTCAGATAAAAAAGACTTTGAATCTTCAATGATACTGCCATAGCAAGATAAATCTTCATCTGGGTTGTAAACAGCTTTAACAATGCTTTGAGCATCTCCTTCAAATGTCACTTTGTTGAGTCCCAAGTCTTACAAAGTTCCATGGCTTTTCTAAGAGCAATCCCTTCTGCAATTACTGGTTGATCCACATTACCTCTGAGTCCACAATATG
Source organism: Juglans regia (assembly GCF_001411555.2). Taxonomy (NCBI): domain Eukaryota; kingdom Viridiplantae; phylum Streptophyta; class Magnoliopsida; order Fagales; family Juglandaceae; genus Juglans; species Juglans regia. The sequence goes on along the minus strand of NC_049911.1, from coordinate 16,026,015 downwards.
CTACTGTGACTGCCCCATTTTCATCTCTAATAATAACTCCTAACCCCATTTTCCTTTGTTTGACATTACAAGCTACATCCCAATTGGCTTTAAAGCTATTTGCTCCTGGTGGTGACCAATTCTGTATGACTTATACTCTACTGTCACTCCTTTACTTGAAGTTGTTATCCCCTCCTCTACTGAGTGGTATTCTTTCAGAGAATCTCTGGCAGATTTGATAATACTACTCAAATTAAGAAATTTGTTCTAAAAAATAAAATTGTTCCTTCTCATCAACAATCCCCTCTTTATGACTGCAACTTCATCTAATTCTTTTTTGTTGAACTTCCCTTCTAGATCTTCCCAAATCTTAAGCAGGTCAGTCTCCATAGCACCCCATTTTTGAGTTGCTCTGTGAGACTTAACCCACACATCACTAGCTGCTGGGCAATTCCAAAGAACATGTATGATAGTCTCCTCTCCTTTCAAACAGATGGGGCATAAAGGGTTTTCAATAACTTTTTTGTAAAGAGGTTAGCTCTAGTAGCAAGAAGATGTTTCCTGCCTTCCACATAAGGAGCTTCACCTGACTAGGAACTTTCATTTCCCAAATGGACTTCCACTTGCTATCCATCTAAGCCTCCTTTGAAGTCTCTCCCACCACTAACTTCTTTCTATTTTCTTCCAAAAAGTATGCACTTTTGATTGAAAAAAAACACCTTTTCTCAAGGGACCCCATATCAATTTGTCCTCTAAACCCCTAGTACTCATGGGAATACTACGTATATGCTCAGCTTCTTCTTTATTGAAAATTGACCTGATTAGACCTTCATTCTAATCCTTCGAAACATCATCAATAAGTTCTTTAACTTTTGAGTTTGCTTCCAGAATCGAAATGGGGGATTGAACACAAAAGGTCAAAAGGGATAGCAACCATTTTTGACCCCATATGTTGAGTTTTGCTCCATCCCTAACTTTCCACCTCAGCCCCTCCTTCAGTAACCCCAATGAACTCCAAACACTCCTCCATATTGAAGAAGGGGCATTCCCCGATTTTGCTTCTGTGATAGAGGTGTTCTTAAAGTATTTCTCTTTGAATATCTTAGCAGCCAAAGAGTGAGTGCTTTGAAACAATCTCCAAGCCTGTTTAGCAAGTAGAGCTAAGTTGAAGCTAGTCAACTCTCTAAACCCCAAGCCTCCCTTGCCCTTTGCTATCCCCATTTTTTCCCAACTCCTCAAATGGATCCAATTACTTTTCTGTTGATTACACCACCAGAATTTGGACAACATGATATTGATCTCCTTACAAAGCTTTTTGGGAAGCTTAAACACACTCATTGTGTAAGAGGGAATTGCTTGAACTACTTCCTTGATCAACACCTCCTTCCCTGCTCCTAACAGAAAACAATTCTTCCAGTTGTTGATCTTCTACCACACCCTCTTTTTGAGACATCTAAAAGTGTTATACTTCGATTTACCAACCATGGTTGGTAAACCAAGGTATTTTTCATAGTTGCCTTGAACCATGGATCCCCCCTCACATAGGATTAAATTCCTGTCTGCCACAGGAGTATTTGAATTGAAAAAAATTGTTGTCTTCTCTTTATTCAAGAATTGGCCAGAAGCTCTTTCATACTTTAACAACAACTCTTGCAATCTCTTCCATTCCTCAACACAAGCCCTCCCAAATAAAATACAGTTATCTGCAAACAACAGATGATTTACTCTGCTCCCTCCTCTCACAACTGTGACCCCTTTAGTATTCCCAATCAGATCTGAATGATTAAGCAAAGAGCTTAACCCTTCTGCACACATTATGAATAAATAAGGGGATAGGGGATCCCCTTGTCTCAAGCTCTTCGAAAGAACAATTTTTGAACTTGGCCTACCAATGACTAGCACAGAGTAAGAAACTAAGGTTATACAACTCATAACTTGCTCTATCCAAGCATCACAGAAGCCAAGTTTTTTCATTACTGCTTTCACAAATGGCCACTCTATCCTATCATAAGCATTTGACATGTCTAGCTTAATGGCCATGTTCCCTTTCTTTTCCTTCTTCCTCACCTTCATGATATTGTTAGTAATAATTCTGCCAGGAATAAAGGTACTTTGATTGCCTAAGATGATCTCTGTTAAAACTCCTTTGAATCTGTTAACTAGCACTTTGGAAATAATTTTGTAAAAAACATTGCAAAGGCTGATGGGCCTATACTCAGTTACTACTTTAGGGTCCTTCTTTTTGGGAATTAGAGCAATAAAGGTAAAATTGACAGGTTGGAAAGGGATGTTACCATTGAGATGGTCAAGCACAGCTGCACACACATCATCTCCAATTGTTTCCCAATGGTTTTGGTAGAAACAAGCTCCAAAACCATCAGGACCTGGCGACCTTAGAGGAGCCATGCTTTTAATTGCTTCTTCAATCTCCCCCTTGCTAAATGGTCTGAGCAGTTTTTCAATTGCCTCCCTTGTAACTCGAGGTTCTAAGTATTTTAAGCAGTCTTCCATCTCTTCTAAACTAGGCTGAGTTGAACTGAACAAGCTCTCAAAGTATCCCTTGAAAGCTCCCTCAATATCCTCTTGGTCTTTACAGATTCTCCCTTGCCCATCTTCAATCTGTTTATTTTTGTTCTTTTGCCTCCTTTGGTTTGCACATGCATGGAAATACTTGGTGTTTTTGTCCCCCAGTGCATACCGATTTCTTTTAGCCCTTTGTTTCCACTTAATGTCCTCCTTCTCAAGCAAAGTTCCAACTTCTTTCTGTAACTTCTTTATTTCAGCTGCATTAAGGCAACTCTCTTCATGTTGTAATCTCTTCAGTTCCTTAGATTTTAGCTTTATTTCTTGATTCCTGTCCAATTTGACGTGCTTACTCCATCCCAGAAGTGCCCCTCTACACCTTTCCAGTTGTTCTGTTATTGGGGTTTGTTAAGCTCTCCTTCCTTCATTAGTCCTCCATGCCTCTTGGATTACTTTCTCACATCCCTACTCCTTATCCCAGCTTGCTTCATATCTAAATATTCTATAATCCTTCCTTGTGAATCTGTCCCTTTTGTTCATGGTCAGCAAGATTGGCCTATGATCTGAACTCCTGCTTGTTAACACTTCCACCTAGCATTCCTTAAACAACTGGACCCAGGATGGGTTGGCTACTACCCTATCAAGTCTTTCTTTCTTGAATGAAGCATCCTCATGTCTGTTGCTCCATGTGAACTTGTTGCCCACCCACTTTAAGTCTTATAGGTTCCCCTTCTCCAATACCCTTCTAAAATTCTTCATGCGTTTCTCTTCTCTAGGTCTGCCCCATATCTTCTCATCATGAGTTAAGATTTCATTGAAATCTCCTAGCACACACCAGTCTTGAAAACCTGTTGGCTTCAAGGATGACAGTAGCTCCCAAGCTTAAGCCCTTTTGTGAGTTACAGGATGTCCATAATAAGAAGCCAGCAACCACCTGAAGCAATTCACCTCATTTGATATCCATGCATTTATGTGCCTGTGTGTAATTCAATACTTCTAAAAGGACCCTACTACTCCATAAAAGTGCTAAACCTCTTTTTTGATCCACTGGTTCTACCACAAAACACCCTTCAAACTTAAGTCTCTTCTTTAAACCTTCATACTTGACTGCTTTTAATCTAGTTTCCATTAAGAAAACTATATCGGGTTTCTTCTACTCCACCAATAGGTAGAGATCTTGAACTATCCGAGGGTTCCCAAGCCCTCGGTAGTTCCAACTTAAGATTTTCATTGGGAGTGGCGGGGCTGGTGACCAGGCTTCACCAATAATTGTTGAGAATTATCCTTTGAACCTTCACTGTCCAACTCCCCTAACTTGATCTTTTTTTGCACTTTTTCACCCCCATCACCTTTTCTTTTTTCCTTTTTCTAGTAGCATACCCTCCACCCTGCTTGGTGTCCTTCTTCTCTCTAGCTCTCCTTTTTCCCCTCCTTTCGTCTTCATATTAAACATTCCTTGACCCTTGTCAATTGTGGCTGTTTTCACAGTCTCCTCTACCTCCAGACACCTATCTTCCCCACTTGCTTTTACTAGCCATCCATCTACCCCTTCCATTTGTTTTTTAGGTGTACCTTTAGTACAACTACTCTTTACTTCATTGCACTCTTCCCCTCCCTTAATCCTAGGCTCAGTATTCTCCCCCTCAGCACCCCCTTCCTCAGTGTATAGCTCATCCTCACCCCTTTTGGTTTTCTCTCCCTCTGCCTTATTTTGATCTACCCTTTCCCCCTTTTCCCTCACTCTCATCTCTCCACTCGCTATCAAAGCCATCTACTCTTATTTTCAACTTGGACCCCATTTTTGTGTCAGCCCTTAACCACACTCCAGCAACTTCTCACCCACCCTCCCAATACATTCCTGGAAACCATGGATTAAGCAATCACATTAAAAGCAGAACTTGGGCAACTTTTCATATTTGACTGGGATCCAAAACTTGTCACCTTTCATTGTGATTGTTCTACCTCTGGCCAAGTGTTTCATGAGCTCGATGTTGATGCGGACCCTTAGGAACTTACCCCACCCAACCCCATCTTCTTTTGCATCCAACTCTTCTACTTTACCTATTGTTTTCCCTATCTGTTTGCCATGTTCTTCATTCATGCATGCGAGAGGCATATCATGCATTTGGACCCAGAAACTTTCCTTTTCAAACCTCAATCTTTGCAGGGGTGTATATTCATCAAATAGCTTCAAGGCTAACAGATGTGAGTCAAAAAGCCAAGGTCTCCCACTCCATATGTGCTGCTTGTCTACTTGGTTAGCAAAGGTTATGGTAAACATGTTGCCTCCTAGTTCAGTGAACTTAGCAGGCTTGCTAACTCTCCAGACTTTCTTCATTGTATCCTCAAGAACCATTCTGCCAATGTTCCTATCCAGACAAATCTTTCCTACCAAACTACATTCTCCTTTGAACCATATTTCCTCATTAACAGCATCCTCAATGGCTATAGCTTCCTCTTCCTCCTCCATCAAACAAAGCCTCCTCCATTTTTACTCCAAATCATTCATTGCTGAAAACTTTTTCTCCTCTACACACCTGCAACTACCTCTACTTTCCTCCTTAACCACCAGCTCAATGCGAATTGCTACTCTGTACTCCACCGTGCGTTACCTTCTCGTAGCTATGTAACCATTAACCTTGTGCGTAAGTAAACCCTTTCCCACCACCCTTCCGTTATGAAAAGGTGTGGTCCCCCCCACTTCACCTCAGCCTCCCAATAGGAAGGGCAGAGAGAAGAATTTCCTACAGAGAATTCGTCCTGGTTAGCCCCAATGTTAATCCTTCAAAGAGCCAACGTTAATCCTTCGAAGAGTCTCCCTAGAGATTATAGCATAGACACTTGGGCATCATTCAAATATGAAAGACTATTGAATTTTTGTTATACTTGTGGGAGGCTAGGACACTCACAGATTTTCTATAGATTTCTACAAACCTTCCCCTTAGAGTTACCCTTTGGTTCTTGGCTCAGAGGTAATACGTACAATACAGGATCAAACCCACCACCGCAGCAAAATCAAGCACATTTTCAAGCAACAATGCAACTTAACAAAAGCATGGAAGGAAAATCGAGAAATACACAATTAATTTGCTTGAATGAACAAAAGGGGAACACAAGCAGCAACAAAACAAAAGACGCTGAAAAACTGATGGGAGTAAAAAAAAGAAAATGAAAAATTGATGAACTCCCTGAAGCTTCTTCACAAGGAACAACCCAATTAGAAGCACCCTCGGATTTATTGTTGAGCTCACATGCAGTAGAATCACTCCAAGCCTTCTATCAGACACAAGTAGTAGAAACATTTTCGGTCAAAACCCATGGAATGCAATCTTACATTTTGGACCAAGCTCAAATTGCCACTTCACTGAATCAACAAAAGGTGGTGAGAGTTTCTTCTCAAAAAGACGTTGGTTTGGATTCAGAGATAAGATGGTTTTAGATAAAAGATGAAATTTGAAATAAATATTGTTAGAATATTATTTTTTAATATTATTATTATTTTAGAATTTGAAAAAGTTCGAATTGGGATTTGAAAAAGTTCAATTGTTTATTACATTTTGTGTGAAAATTTGAAAAAATTATAATGATGAGATGAGATGAAACACTTTCCAAATTTAAACGAGGCGTTATTCTCCAGCAATGATTTCAACCAAAAAGCAAAAGCGGTGGAACAAATCCAAACCGACCAACTTCTGGCATTATTTGTGCAGATGCACAAAACATTGCATGGCAGATGACTCAAAAAGAACATTGAACCAACAAGCAGACCTCTTCACGACGGAATGACCAATTCATGGCAGGGCACTCCCTACACTCGTGCCAAGCCCAACTGCTTCGGCTTCCTCAAATGAAGTACCATTCAAAGAAATAAATTCATCCACTGTTGGCAATAAGCCTTTACCAACAGCCGCTAGGTCTCTCAATAAGGTAATACAGTTAAGCTCACTGAACCCTCTCCAATCAAATATAGTGAAAGGAACTTCTGAAGTAATGGAGGACCTGCAGGGAAGGAGAGAAGACAAATCGGCTTTAATTCTGTCAGGGACAAGTGAGCCGTGGGTTCATTCATCTGCAAAACTTATCAATCAAGAGTTCAATCTCTACACTGTTAATACATTTTCATCAACAAAAGAGACAAAACCTGTGACGCCCCCAAATTCCGCTTGGGATCGGACGGACATTTGAAGTGTCGAGACATGCAACACAAGGTTACCTGCCCCCGTTCATGACATATAAGATGCAATATTCCTAACATGCATCTAGCATTATGTAATATTCGCAGCGGATAATTTTTTTCTTTAGCAATACTATGCACCAAACGAAAATATCCCAAATACTTAAAACATACTTCATACTTAACGACATACTAAACAACTAAGATCACAATAATAGTCCATAAGGTTGTGATCAAAAGAGTGCTGGAGATTGAACTCCACCAATACAAGTAGTAATCTGAGGTAACTATTGAAATACCATCTACGTCGCACCGTCACTTAGTCGGCCGTTTCCAGTTGGTCGATTCCCGGTTCTCCTTCAGATCCTATAACAAAATCTACCATTCGGGGGGAATGGTAGTTGAGACTACCATAGTGAGATTTGATTACAAATCTCAGCAAGTTAACGGAAAACTTCCACACAGGTTAATGATGCATGCATGGCAGTAAAAGCATGAATGCAAAATCAAATCATAAGTAATCATAGCATAACTTGACATACAACATAACATAACTGGCATAACTTAAACTGAAACTGAAGCTTAGCATGAACATGACTTGAAACATAGCATGAACGTGAACTTGAAATATAACATGGACTTAAAACATAACATGCACGTGAACATGCATAATTTGAACATGAACTTGAGCATGACATAACATAAATGTGAACTTGGAACATAATGTAAATGTGAACATAACATAACATGAACTTGAAACATATTCTTGTCTCATGCGATTACCATGATTGCGTGAACGTAAACTTGAACGTAACATAACGTGAACTTGAAACATGACTTGAACGTGAAATACATGAACTTGAAATCTTATTCAATAGACTTAATCATTAAAGTGACCATATGGGTGCTACACAGGTCCCCTTGAGCCGTGTGTCCCTGCCGATTACCGCATCACATCACAGGTTTCTAAACCAGCTGTGAGTGCGTTAATACGTACTCCACAGTTGTTGTGGCCCCACGTATTCTACGTGTCACAATTTCTGTGTCTCACGTAGTGTATGCTCCACAGTTGTTGTGGCCCAATACTTCATGCTCCACAGTTGTTGTGGCCCCATGACT